>NW_021680830.1:11883-55940 GCF_001412515.2 Diachasma alloeum | reverse complement strand
AAGTTTTGAAAAGTAAATATAAACGTTTCGATTGGATTATCTAATTAAATTGGTGTTCGTGTTCAATTATTTTTATTCGAAAATTCCCGCACTTGTGGAGCAGAGTGCTTTAGCGCTCCACGGGCATTGGACCTGCCATCTGTTCAACGGAGAACCATCTTGGAACGTAACAGTAGAACGCCACCTAGTACTTTCTAACTTTTTCCCCTGAATTCCCTAGCAGAAATTCTGTTATGTCCTGGTGAATAACCAAAGTTATTCCNGAGCGCGCAACTTTGTAGTGTCGCGTAAACCACTAGTTACCATATAGAGTCCCTATGACTACCATTATTCCACTAGATTATACCATTGAGATTCAAATATTTTTATCTGATAATTTTATAAATCCAATATTATTTTTAAGCTAGTTGAAATATTCCCACGGTTTTGGAAACAAGAAAATATAGAATTTTGGAAAGTAAGTTCGAGAAACTCGTAAACAGGAAACGAGTAATAAATCTAAAGAGTCTCTCGACGTAGCTCTGGCCATCCAAAAATAAAAGATCCTTTGTATTGTTTTTTTTATATAGAGTTTTCGAGTGCAATTCTAGCTTGACATTAAACCGTTCGAGTCGTAAAACCTTTTCCTGGAGACAGTTTATTTTCCCCGGGTGAAATTCAATCATTTTCTGTCTCTCCCGAAAAATCACATGTAAGGCCCTTTGTTCAAGTCACGTAGACTCGAGAGTTGGGGCTGGGCCAGCTCGAGCGATCGCGGGGGTGTTAGACCAACACTGTTCACTGGATTCAAGGCCACGATTGGTCCCCTACTCTTTTCTGTGGGATGAGCCCTTCGTCTTCGACACTTAGACTAATTTTTAGAGTAAGAGTAAGGGCAGATCCACCCCATACGTGGATACGAGAAGTTCGAGAGAAATTGTTATCGTCTTCTCAAGTTTTAAAAACCCAAAGTGTTGTTGTAAAATATCTTCTAAATTTTGAAAAGTAAATATAAACGTTTCGATTGGATTATCTAATTAAATTGGTGTTCGTGTTCAATTATTTTTATTCGAAAATTCCCGCACTTGTGGAGCAGAGTGCTTTAGCGCTCCACGGGCATTGGACCTGCCATCTGTTCAACGGAGAACCATCTTGGAACGTAACAGTAGAACGCCACCTAGTACTTTCTAACTTTTTCCCCTGAATTCCCTAGCAGAAATTCTGTTATGTCCTGGTGAATAACCAAAGTTATTCCCCAGCAATGAGCGCCAAAATTCAAAACTGCCGTGGAAATCGCCTCGATCTGGATCCGTCAGCTACCAAAGCCCTGATGGACACTCCAGCGAAGAAAATTGGGAAAAATAATTGTTGGATCGAAATTTAAACACTGATTTGAAAAAATAACACAAAAGCGCTAAGGGAGCACGTAACAATCTATTTATTTCGACTTGACTAAATTCTAACTGGGTACTTTAAAGGAGACAAATTTAGGTGTTCTCGTTGAAGTCTAGGGTATAACTAACTCTAACTTAACTCTGAGTTTTTAAATCTTGGGGCTGAAACCCTTCCCTACTCCTTCACACAGGATGCGCGCGCAGTTCCTTATTATTATGGGTAGAGGTGGAGGTACGTGACGTCACGTCTCTTGGGGGAAGGGACTCATGGGCCCGACTCGACGGACTAGGCAGGGGCCACCCGTGTTTGGGATTAAACTTCGCTAGAACCACTTTTATAGCACCTCGGGTTTTTCCCGAAGCAGCTATAAAGAGGAATTTTCGGTCTTCTGGGAAAAAACCCAAAAAAATAAATTTTATTTATGACAGTGAAGTGTCGGATTTGAAATTACATGTGCGCCAGAGGATTTCTCCTTTATGGTTCATTTTCCCCAACGACCGTTCTGACCCTCTCCCTGTGTGCCACCCGGATTTTTCTCACTGCCTTTTCGAATTTTCCCCCATTTTCTAATTTTTCGTAAAAATATACTTTTTATTTGAATAAACCGCCAAACTACACTAACGCCGCGCCTTGGAACTTAGTCGCGACATGTGATTCGAAATTCGCGCCAATTTCCCAAGCAATGCCATCTGACAGTAACTTCCCGAAGCTCGTTCTCATTCGAGTTCGACTTCCAGAGAAATCAATTCGACTTTTCTCAATTCGAGTTCTCATTCGGCAGCCATTATGCTTTCCTTTTTATTAAAGGATTATTGAACGGGCTCCCTTTTCATATTCATAGTCCACGATACATACACGATTTACACGTCTAATAGACATTACCTATAAGAGGATGTACTTGTATGTTGTATTCTAACTCTAATCCGAAATGTGATTCGAAATTCGCGCCAATTTCCCAAGTAATGCCATCTGGCAGTAACTTCCCGAAGCTCGTTCTCATTCGAGTTCGACTTCCAGAGAAATCAATTCGACTTTTCTCAATTCGAGTTCTCATTCGGCAGCCATTATGCTTTCCTTTTTATTAAAGGATTATTGAATGGGCTCTCTTTTCATATTCATAGTCCACGATTCATACACGATTTACACGTCTAATAGACATTACCTATAAGAGGATGTACTTGTATGTTGTATTCTAACTCTAATCCGAAATGTGATTCGAAATTCGCGCCAATTTCCCAAGTAATGCCATCTGGCAGTAACTTCCCGAAGCTCGTTCTCATTCGAGTTCGACTTCCAGAGAAATCAATTCGACTTTTCTCAATTCGAGTTCTCATTCGGCAGCCATTATGCTTTCCTTTTTATTAAAGGATTATTGAATGGGCTCTCTTTTCATATTCATAGTCCACGATTCATACACGATTTACACGTCTAATAGACATTACCTATAAGAGGATGTACTTGTATGTTGTATTCTAATTCTAATCCAAAATGTGATTCGAAATTCGCGCCAATTTCCCAAGCAATGCCATCTAACAGTAAGTTCCCGAAGCTCGTTCTCATTCGAGTTCGACTTCCAGAGAAATCGATTCGACTTTTCTCAATTCGAGTTTTCATTCGGCAGCCATTATGCTTTCCTTTTTATTAAAGGATTAGGTGTAGGATTCAATTCTTGGCCCTTAGATTAAGTTGATTAGAACAACTATTTGAATTAAAAAAATTTCAATAAAGGGCGTTTTGAACCGCCATCTGTGTGCTATCAAACTACTCAAGTCCGATTGTGGTCCGATTAACACAACCTCAAAAAACATAGTAAATAAAAATGTCGTTCGACAAGCAGCACTTGAGGCACTCCCTTCTTTTCACCTTCCAACTTGGAAAAACTGCTGCAGAAGCACAAGAAATGATTTGATCGGCCTTGGGAGAAAGTGCTGTGTCTTATAGCACATGTAAAAAGGGGTTTGAAAAATTTCGGGATGGAAATTTCAGTCTCCAGGATGAAGAACGTCCTGGGCAACCAAAAAAGTTGACGAGGAGTTGGACAACCTACTCAATGGAAATCTCTGTCAAACACAACAGGAGCTTGCTGATACTCTCGGAGTGAGTCAATCAGCTATTTCGAGGCGTTTAAAAGAAATTGGGAGGATACGAAAGGAAGGTCGTTGGGTGCCCCATCATCTTACCTCAGAAAACAAAAATCGACGCAGTGAAATTGTCTACTGACCACATTCAAATAAAAAGACTTTTTACATGAAATTGTGACTGGGGATGAAAAGTGGATATTTCACAACAATCCTAAGAGGCGAAAGTCGTGGGTCGAGTCGTGGGTTTATCCGGAGGAGCCGTCAACGGGTACTCCAAAAACCGAACATTTACGGGAAAAAATTGTTGTTGTGTATTTGGTGGAAAAGGTGTAATCTATTATGAGATACTCGAACAGAGGGAAACCGTCACTGCTAAGCATTATCAGGAGCAACTGGTGAAATTAAGTGATGCTATTGAAGAAAAGAGACCTTTTACTAGTAGCGGTACGAGGCAAGTAATTTTGCTGCAGGACAACGCGCGGCTACACACAGCAAAAGAAACCCTGAAAGTCATCTCCACGCTGGGCTGGAAAATTCTCCCATGTGCGGCGTATTCTCCAGAACTTGCGCCTTCTATCACTTTTTTCGGGTGCTACAATATCTCCTGGTGGATACCCAGTTCCAATCTGTTGAAGAAGTCCGGCAGAGAATTGATGACTTCATCCAGTTAAAACCATCTTTTTTCCGAGCCGGAATCCGCCCATTGCCCGATAGATGGGAGAAATGCGTAGAAGGTGACGGCGATTATTTTCAAGAATGGATCTGTATCAATTTTTTTTAGAAATAAATGTCAAAATTTTCGAAAAAAGGCCGAGAATTAAGTCATACACCTAATATAAAAAAATACCGAATGTCTCATTTGACACGCTAACATCATATCCGGCTTTCGGAACAATTTGTTGCAATTTTCTCTTAAAATCATTTGTATTGAAAATCAAGAAATAATTTGGATCCACCATTGTACGAATTTCCTCCATTCCTAGATAAACAAACTCGCCCATTGTATTTTCATTTGCATCAGGAATATTTTTAATTTGGTAATCAACTGATGATGTGCCAAAAAAAGTACTGACTGCGACTGATACTTGTGGTAAGTATTTTTTTTTTTAATTTCAGTAACTCTTCCACGTGGACATCAGAGTATTTCGTAGGAAACGCCCACAAAACGAAGATCATCAATAACTTTATCATCATGCACTTCCCGTTATTGATGATTACCAGATATCCTTCACTTATTCCGTAACCTCTTCGCTATCTCCACGTGACTGAACAAAAACAATAGGACCTGATGGAAGCTCGCCCCCATGCGTTCGAAAGAGCGAAGTTCGACGCAATCGGGCGAGTCTTGCCCCAGCGCATCCTGGAGAGCAAAATTCGGCACGCGCGGGTGCAGGGGCGGCGGAACGTGAAAATCTGAGGTGTTGAGTATGAGTAAGAGATTTGNGTGGCGGGAGGGGAAATCAATGCGTGGAAGTATTTATGAAGGTGTTTTTATTCTTATAATCTTATTAATCTTCAAATTTTTCAGAGGTTCATCAGTTTTATAAATGTTTAACAGGCTTCTTTGGCATCCCCCTTGCAAATGTCTCCTTTCGTCTCTTATTTCTACAGATAAATTCATCCATCAAGTCATTTACATCTAGGGTTGAAGCTAACTCGTCATAAATATGCAATGGTGCAATATGATTCAATCGAGATTGCAACATTGTCGAAGGTAAATATGTCTTTAAACGCCTCAATGTAGAAAAGGAGCGCTCATTTGTACACGTAGAGCCAGGTACCGTCAACAATATTTTGATCAGTCTTTTGAAGTCTGGAATCATGTCCGCGAGCGCCGGGTTGTCCTTCAGGAACATGACGATATCTTTCAAGGAGTCAATTTTCACCTCTTTTCGAGTAGAAACATCGAGAAAAGTGTCACGATGACGTACAAGTAATCCTGCATTGAAATCGGCGCTTCCTGTATTGTACACTTGCGTGATCTCTTCGGTAGTCACTTCGCCTTTACCCAGAATAAAGTCCTCACATTTATTAAGGAAATTCATCGTCTCTGACTCAAATCGAGTATTTAATGATGACATAACTTGATCAAAGACTTCATAGTAAGTTTTCCGAAAATACTCTCCTGGGGTGCTGAAGACGTGTGCCTTACTAGAACTGTCTCTGTCCAAGCGCCTTGAGATTTTTCGTAAGCGTGGGATCTTTGGTTCCTCAATATCGAGGGAAGTGATGCCGTCCATGGATTTTTCCCAAACTGAGGAAAATTTGGAATCACGAGACGCAGACAATATTTCTTTCATGACCTGTACTCTGTTGTTCGACTTTTTTATACACAGATCAACTCGTTGCAGCTCTGCGTTCAAAATTTCGATTTGTTCAAAAACTTCAATCGACAAAGTTAAAAGAAAGAAGAAATCAAACGATTCCATTTGATGCAGAAGTCCCTCCACTTTGGCGAAAACATCCTTATTTTGACAATCGTCTTTGTAGCCTTCGAGAAATTCCATAATCACTGAGTAATTTTCGTGGACTGTTTTCAGTGACTTCACGCGAACACACCAACTGCCAGAGAAAAANAGACTGTTTTCAGTGACTTCACGTGAACACACCAACTGCCAGAGAAAAATAAATCGTAAGAGACATGAATCAAATTACCAAAACAGAGAATTTTTCATTCTAGATAGTCGTAAACGTTACCGTGTTGGACAGAATGCTGCTAAGTTCGGATTATCTGACGTTTGCAATTTCTTGAAAGCAGCTAATCGCTTAGGCGAATCTCGAAGAAAATTAATTAGATTTTTCATATTTCCTAGAAAATTTCTTACGCATGGAACGCCTTCCATCGCATCTTGAACAATTAAATTGAGCGTATGAGCTGCACAATGAATGTACAAAGCACGCGGTTCTACTTCCTTGATACGTGTTTGAAGACCTGTCTNTTGGACAGAATGCTGCTAAGTTCGGATTATCTGACGTTTGCAATTTCTTGAAAGCAGCTAATCGCTTAGGCGAATCTCGAAGAAAATCAATTAGATTTTTCATATTTCCTAGAAAATTTCTTACGCATGGAACGCCTTCCATCGCATCTTGAACAACTAAATTGAGCGTATGAGCTGCACAATGAATGTACAAAGCACGCGGTCCTACTTCCTTGATCCGTGTTTGAAGACCTGTCTTGTGTCCGCTTACATAGGCTGCCCCATCATAGCACTGACCACGCATGTTAGAAAAGTTTAGATTGTATCGGAGTAATGTATCCTCGACGAGCTTGAATAATGTTTCCGATTTTGTATCCTCTGTCGAATAAAATCCAACGAAAATTTCTTCGACAGATAGATCTGTATGCACTACCCTAAGACAAATTGAAACTTGTTCCACTCTAGAAATGTCTGAGGTTTCATCAATCATTATAGCATAATACTTCTCATTTATAATCACCTCCAAGTTTTTTCTCAATACCTCATTAGCCATAATTTCCAAAATTTCATTAACGATATCATGGCTCAGCCATTTCCCTTTCTCTCGATTTAACCACGTCTGTAACTCAGGTACGCTTCAAGCTAGCAATCGTAAAACTCGAAGGAGGTTAGAACGCTCGTCGTTGTTACCGCGAAGAGGTAGACCTTGTTGGGCTAAAATTAAAATAGTATGAAAAATCTCTTATAAGGCGGTACGAGAATTAAGTATTTCTCTCTGCTTTGTCGTACTAATTTCTTCAGCAATATTTGTTCGTTTCCTAAAATTATTAATTGCATTCACTGCCTCAGTATGCAAAGAACTAGATTCGTGATTACGATAACGAGTTATGGCATTGGTCCAGCAATTAAATCCACTTGTCACAAATGCCTCTAGTGAAATACTTCCACTTCTACACGTTAAAGAATCTCCTAATAATAAATTCTTCTCTGTAGCTTCAGTACAGATTAAACACACGACTTTCCTGGATGAATTGAGAGAAATCCAAGGATACTGAGATTTCCACCGCTCCCATGTCCTTTTTGAGACGGGCAAATCTTGATCTAAAAAGAGTAATAGCGAGAGAATATAAAATTTAACAAAACAACGAGGCTGGCGTGATTTTCAATGATTTGTAGGAAACCTTACTTGAATGTTTATCTTGAGTGGGGATGTTTTCGGAATCACTCTCACATTTGTTGTTGTTATTCAATTTCTGTTTTTTTCTGGGTAGATGTGTGTCAAAAGAGTCTGAATCTTTATAGGTTAAGTCGTCTGTAAGGGGTAGGTTGCGTTGTTGAGGCTCTGCGTCGACTGCCTTGTTTAATGGTATGAGAAATCTGTTCATCTTGGCCCGGCAGATGTTATTGAAGGGGCAAACATATCAGGTAGTCATGAATACACCGACAGAACGATTCGGAAGTGCTTGGAAACTCAGCTGTGGCGGTGGGTCTGTGCAACCTACACAATTGTCCACTGCACGAGCGTGAGCAAGCACACACATTCATACACATGCATACGCTGACTCAGTCGATAATAGACTCACGACGGTTACCGAGAGAAATTAACGTTTTATTTACCTCATCGGTCGATAATTGCGATGAAAATTATTTTTCCCTCTCGATTTTTCTGAGGTGTTGAATTCAACACCTGAAAAATTTCAGGTGTTGAGTACCCAACACGTTCAACTATGGTTCCGCCGCCCCTGCGCGGGTGACGCCTGCCCACCCACTGTTATAGGAATGTTATATATCTATTATTAGCGTAGCCTCCGCTACTTTCCTGCGTTGTTGTGTAGCGCATTAATTTTTGGACAGACTTTCCACGAGATTATCGTGGATTTTTCTCTCCGTGTAGAGGATAAATCTCCGAATTAGATCTACAATAATGATAGTACAGTATGTGATAATATATTATTATTATTATTTTTACTTTTAGTGACTGCTTATACATTGCCCCTTTACAGAGGGGGATATTATGTGATAATATAAGAAACGTAGGAATTACTGAAAATAAGTGTGTGTAATATCGCTCAGTTTGAAACCAGCAAGGCTCAGTACTTGACAGCTCACGCATGCAATTGCTTGTGGCAGAACAAAATCGTATAAGTGCCAACATAATTAGTCATTCCTCTTATCAAACTCTATTCCAAGAGATATTTTCGGATTATGAAAGGAGAATTTGAAAATGGGCATGATTGTGGGCACATTGCGTGAGAGAATAAGACGGAAAGTATTTAGAAGGTTCGCGAGGTTCGAACGTCGCAATGGTTATCTCCATTATCAGGTCAATAAATACGTTTGTAGATCAATCGTTTTGATGAAGGATCTGAATCATTGAACGTTAGCGTTGCCTCAAGAGTTGAACGCACACCCATACAAAAAAATGAATAAAAAGTTGAATATCCCTGTCAGTCAAATGGGAGAGTTTAACAGTAAGGGAGACACTTGAAAAAATCCTATATATTTTTTGTCTCAAAATACGGACACCTGAAGCGACGACCGCAAATCATTATATTTTAACCTCGCCTTTTTGATCATCTAAAATCTTCTGCAGGTTTATAGAATTCTGTGATAAGGAAATTTTTTATTTTTTACAGTGCTGATTTACCGTCGTAAGCTCAAGGCAGCTATGTCTCCCTGACTTCTGATCCTCAATATATGAAATCTTGTGGATGGATAAAAAAACTCAAATTCCTTCCAGTGTCTCCCTTGCTGCCAAACTCTTCCATTGGACTGGCATGATCATTCAGTCTTTTGTGTAGACTTTAAACAAGATTCTGTAGGCTGAACACTAACGTTTAATACAGAGAGAAAAAAATCCTTGTTTCAAGGGATATCTTTTTTCAAGGGAAAAAACACTTGTTTCAAGGGAAAAAACAGTTAGAGACAAGTGTCCCTTGACAATAATTGCTTGAATCAAGAACATTTATCACTTGAATCTAGTACCCGAGTGGAAATTCTGTTCAGGTCTCGATCAGCCTACCATCATTAGGCATTAATCAAATTTAATTTTTTGAGAGAAAAAATTAGTAACTCCCTAGCCGGGAATCGAACCCGGAACCTCCCAATGTCGCGTCGGGTGCTCTTACTATCTGAGCTACTAGGACACTTACGAATTTCACTGTCAAATTGACTCATACCCGGGGGGAAATTCTGTTCAGGTCTCGATCAGAAACTGATGAAGTCCGATCCGATATTCTGATCAGGGATGTTACGCCTCCACCTTATATTTTTCCACTAGGGTATATGAAGTACTACCACCAAGAACTTCTCTTCCTTGTTTTGAGGAAAAAAGTCACTTGAAATAAGTGACTTTTTCACTTGTTTTAAGAATTTCTGATCGTTATATTCTAGAATCACGAGTTGTTTGAAACAAGGTATTTTTCCCTTGAAACCAATTTTTTTTCTGTTTGCGAATGATTCAGGCCTTTGTTAAAAAAGGATTGATCTATAAACCGATCAATTGACCTGATAATAGAGACAACCCATGCAACGTTTGAACCCTGTGAGGCATGACTATTACGATTTTGAAGTTCGCGAGGCCTCATCTTTGCGAAGTATAAGCCTTGCGAAACAATCTTACAATTTTATTTTCTACTTTGACCCATACCTGCTCCACCAAATTTATTGTTTGTAATACGTCAATGTAAACAAGTGTGTCCAAATCGAAAGAATGAATTTCTTCAATAAAAATTATTACTTTTACGTTATGGCTGCATTTTGCCCTGTGGTCCGTTTTTCCCACCTAGCCCATTTTATCCTACTCTCCCATACATATATCTAAGATATATGTACCATATACTCTAAAAATATTCGAGATATATTGAGCACATATATGATCACCATATATTTCTTATATATCACGTATATCCTACCGATGTGTAAGATATATGCTACATGTACACGAAAAAAATTTAATATTATTTTTTACTATGTGAGCACAGTAATCGAGCACCATACTCGCCACACTCCAAATTTACTGCTGAACATAATAAAAACGCGAGTCAGTATAGTAGAAAGCGGTAGAATAAAAGTAAAATTTAATTTGTCCCGAGTAAAAATTCAGTCAAGACAAATCAAATTTTAAAGTTGTTTCGGCATGCACCTCGATTACTATGTTTACATTGTAATTTTTAATTTTATATTCTCCTCGTGTATGCATACACTGTCAGTGCTGAAAGTCTATTGGGAAGTCAAGAACTGGAATACTCTTTTTATCGGATGGGATAAGAACCCGTGTAGGAAGGTTACGAGCCCTATCTCTCCCAAGGAGCTATTGTCAAGTGGCGAAAATATAAACCCCTATATATAGGATCCGCGACCTACGCCCCGCCTCCATCTGAGTTCCCAATACTGTAAGGGTGGCTCAGAGCCGTTATTTAGAGACATTACTTTTTAATGAGAATAGGAAAAAAATTATCTGGAGAACCGAATAAGGTTGCCCGCATCTGGTATACCTAACGAAAACTTATGTTTAATTAAGACAGACTGAACAAGGCCCTGAAATCGCCTTGATCAGACATGGCTGATCAGACTTTGATTGTTTTCTATCACGGTAGACTCAAAAGGCCCCGACTTGGGAATGATCTGCCTGCTTCTACTTTGAAATTTTATTGGTAAGGCTAATATGAAATGGTCCCCCCCTGCCCAAAGTTCCACCTGGACTAAATTTCTACTCGGGAGGTTCTTAAAATATAGTCATCATAGAAACAAAAAGACGTAAGGGCCACTATTCCGGAATTTTTTATTTTCAAAAAGAAAAAATTCGAAATTTGAAATAAATAAATTAATTAGTATAATTTTATCATTTATTCCATACATTCTATTAAAAGAAGACGTATAAAAATCGAATTTATAGGTATTTTTTCATTATTCGAAAAAAAATCGATTTTAAAAATTTCCGAAGACATCGAAGAATTAATTTTTTTCGTTGTTTCCGCCCACTTTGTTTTGCATTTTATTTCTTCTCGCTGAAATATTGATAACTCTCTGATACTTGAAGAAAAAAGTGACTCAAAGTTCTCGCCGACATGAAAAATAAAAAAAAAATTTTCTTGCCGATTATCTCTTTATGATTCTGTTCAAAATCGGGCCTGTATTTTGGGCCAACTCGTTTTTACGTCCCTTACGGAAATTCCCGACCATCGACGAGCACCCACGTAGTCGTGAGAGTGTTCCACGGTGGTCAGTATACCATCGACTCTCATTAGGACCGAATCACTGAAACTTATCCGGGTGCACATCGGCGCAATTATCGGGAAACCCATCGGTAAAATTATCGAACCTCATCGTAAATTATCCGGTCAGTTATCTAAATATTCCGTGTTTGTACAGTCCACTTCGGCAAATAGACTATTTATTAGAAATCCATCGAGTGTATATTTCAGTGCACTAAGTTTTTAAATATAGTGACAATCAACGAAACTCATCTTGAATTATTCTCCGGCAATTCATCCCACTTCATTTTCCCTCCCGACCTCCCTATCATCAGAATCACACAAGATTCTTAACATTAGTCCTTCGAGCCGGATAGTGGAGTGATAGTGCAGTGGACAATCATCCTGGACAAAGACAGTGCAGTGGAAAATCATCGCGGGTGAAAAACCGACGCCGTGAGTAGCGTATCAAGGGAAACCACATAGAGGTCGGACATTCAACGGTTCTGTAGAGGCAATAAATTCCATTGGCTTTGTTTACATCGGCCACAGGGGACACTCAACACGAGGAACGTCATGAGGTCAAAGCCGGAGTCCCATCGGTTGGCACTTCGTCAATAGTCGCCGCACATCGGCATTCATTGGATTTGTCCATCCGCACCATCCGCAGCCGTAGAGTGAGCGCTGCGCCGTCATCTCCACGAGGCAGTAGGTAACTCATCGGCGAGGTCGACATTGCAGTCGATAACTCATCGGCGAGCTCAACACTGCAGTCGGTAAATCACCAGCGGATATATTTACGGTCGGTAAGGAAGGAAATTCATCATGGCAAGGAGCAAAGCGGGACCAACATCGTCTTGGGCAGACGGAATTGAGACAGAGGGGTCCGAGACATTTATCAAGAGCTTCTAGGAGGAAATGGCAGACATAACCAGCATCTCGGTAACGCCCAAGCGAGAGAGGGGATTCCAGGAACAGCAGAGGAGAGGTCAAGTATCATTTTAGTATTTGACAATCAAATCTTGGCAATTGATATGGCCTCATCCACTGTGTTTCTCCCCTCAGCATCATCATCAGGGAAATCTTCATCGGGTTCAACGTCGACTGGGAGAATTTACGACTCTCTTAGACCCCAGAGAATACCAACCCGGCAAGATGACAACCGGACCATCATCATGGAACAGACATTCATTAACCAGAAACCTGTCAACAAGTCATCCGGTCCATCATCGCGCCAAGACGCAGCATCTCAAAGTAAATCATCCCGCCAACTACGAGAACTTCAACTGGCAGATCCTCACTTTCTAAAACCTGGGGCCATCGACATCATCATCGGAGCTGACGTCTACCGGAGAATCATCGGAGAGAGAATCATCAGGTTCAAGGAGACGAATCTGATAGCCCAGCAAACCATCTTCGGCTGAACCATTTCGGGGCCAGTCTGCAGCACTGGCTGTGCTCCGAATGCAGCATTGAAAGTAACGAAACAGACGGGAAACCAACAACTCTTGGAACTCCTGAAGAAATTTTGGACTCAGGAGAAACTACCTGATACATCATCATCATCAGTCTTAACGAAGGCTGAAGCGGAGTGTGAACAACACTTTACCGAGCCTCATCGACGAGATTCGACGGGACGCTACATTGTGCGTCTCCCGTTTAAATCATCGCCAGCCGCCTTGGGGGATACAGCATCATCGGCCAAGAGACGGTTGCAGAAGCTCATCAGGTGATTGTCATCGGATCCGGATACTCATACACGCTACAAGAAATTCATCGAGGAGTGTGAGTCCTTGGACTACATGCAACGAGCACCATCGACGTCGGAGCCGGAACGGGCATATTATTTGCCTCATCATGCAGTGCTTAAACCAGACAGCACGATCACAAAATTGAGATTGGTGTTCGACGCCTCACATCGAAGCTCAACGGGGGTGTCATT
This sequence comes from Diachasma alloeum, assembly GCF_001412515.2. Taxonomy (NCBI): domain Eukaryota; kingdom Metazoa; phylum Arthropoda; class Insecta; order Hymenoptera; family Braconidae; genus Diachasma; species Diachasma alloeum. The sequence continues at coordinate 42,430 of NW_021680830.1, read as the reverse complement.
GAATGACATCCTCCATCCGGGACCTAAACTGCAAATCAACAGCTCCGACGTTCTCATCTGGCTACGTCGGCATCGGTTTGTTTTCGGCACGGACATCGTGTAGATGTTTCGCCAGATCTGGGTACGACAAGATGACTGGGACTATCAACCAATTCTCTGGAAGGACGACAACGGCCAACCCATCGAGTATCAACTGACGACAGTTACCTATAGTACTAGCTGTGCACCCTGGCTTTCGCTACGGGTACTGAAGCAGTTGGCCATCGACGAAGGTTATCGATTTCCACTGGTCTTACCGACATTTATCAAGGGACGATATGTCGACGACATATACGGAGGTGCAGAAACGGAGCATCAACTGGAGGAGATTATCAAGCAGCTAATCAACCTCTGCATGGTGGGCGGGATGCCCCTGCAGAAATGGTGCAGCAATGTGCCACACATTTGGAAATGACTTGGGCTCTCATCGGGATCAGCTCCAACAATCGAATTTGAGGAATCAACGGTGAAGGTGCTGGGGCTCTGTTGGCAGTCTCAGGCAGACACCTTTCACTACAAAGCGAGGAGCTTCAACTGGGACACCATCACCATGCGCTTGATCCTGTCCGAGATTGCTCAAATTTACGATCGATTGGGACTCATTGCGCCGGTGATCGTCACGGCAAAGATACTCATCCAAGAGCTGTGGTTGCTCAAACTCAACTGGGACGATCAACTTCCAATGGCCTTCATGAAACGCTAGCAATACTTCAGGCAGGAACTTCAGCAGCTGAGCAGCCTATCTATACCGAGATGCCTCGATTTATCGCCCAACACAACGGAAGTTTAATTAAACGGTTTCGCGGACGCATCTAATCTGGCGATGGGCGCATCGGTCTATCTTCGAGCATCATCAGCGACATCGGGAACAACTGTCACCCTGGTCTGTGCCAAGACCAAGGTGGCACCACTCCAGAAGATAACCATACTACGGCTGGAGCTAACAGCAGCTCTCCTGGCAACGGAACTTGTGGCCTACGTACAACGAACGCTGGAGTTGGAAAACATGCAAGTCCATTCCTGGAGCGACTCATCAGTGGCCATCACCTGGATTAACGGAGATCCATCCCATTGGAAGGACTTCGTGCAGAACAGGGTTCTTAAGATAAGAGATACTCTGCCTTCTGCCACTTGGAGATATATCAATGGCAAGGAGAATCCCGCGGACTGCGCATCAAGGGGTCTATCACCAAAGCAACTGGCAGAGCATCATCTGTGGTGGACAGGACCCTCATAGCTTGATCTGCCACCGGATTAATGGCTAGCCTCATCAATGGACTTATCATCATTAATGAAAGTATCATCAGAAGCGGCTCGGGAAGCGAGACCGCTAATCAACAGCTCGCATCCAGTGCAAATCGCCAAGGCGGATGCACTGCTCATCAGATATTCATCGTTGACGAAGCTATTGCTGATCACAGCCTGGATCCATCGAGCCGCAAGATGCTTCCAACGGCAACCGCCATCGGAATCTCCGCAATTAGGACCACAATAGCTCGAACTTCGCGGCTCTACTTCGAGGCGGAAATCAACACGCTACGGACAGGCAACTCATTGGCAGCAAATCATCGAATGACAANTGGAAATCAACACTTTACGGACAGGCAACTTACTGGCAGCAAATCATCGAATGGCGACGATGACGCCAAATCTGGGGGACGGCGTCATGCGCCTGGGCGGACGTCTACGAAAATCAACGTTGGATCTGGAGGAGAAAAATCAAATTATTCTCCCACGTCACTCATCGTTATCAACGCTCATCATCGCAGACGCTCATCAACCATGGAGTTTCCATGGGGGAACTGACCTAACAGTGGCACACATCCGACAGAGGTACTGGATCATCGGTGGGCGAGCTGCAGATGCTCGCACATCATAAAGTACGTCATCTATGCACGTCATCGAGCATTGAGGGCTCAACAGCTGATGGGACAGCTGCCTGCATGAAGAGTGACACCTTCAAGAGTTTTCCTCCACTCAGGAGTGGACTTCGCCGGCCCAATCAACGTCCTGAAATGGAGAGGATCAGGGGCAAGCAAAACAATGTACAAGGCGTACATCTATCTGTTTGTCTGCTTCGCCACATCAGCAACTCATCTGGAAATGGTAACGGATCTAACAGCGAAGGGCTGCATCGCAGCGTATAAACGCTTCGCTTCAAGACGGGGTATCTGTGCGACCCTGACCAGTGACAGGGGACTCAATTTCATCGGGGCAGAGAGAGAATTCCGGAATCTCTTCGACCAGGCATCCAGCGAATCGGCTGTCATCAGGGATCGGCTAGCATCAGACGGGACACAGTGAATATTCAACCTCCCTCACTCGCCACATATGGGAGGCAAGTGGGAGGTCGCTGTGACGTCAACAAAACATCACCTCAGGAGGACCATCGGGACCTCGACCTTGACGTACGAAGAATTTACGACTCTTCTGACTCAGGTCGAGGCCATACTCAACTCTCGGCCACTCGGCCGATTCACCAACGACCCGCAAGACACATAAGCCCTTACACCGGGGCACTTCATCATCGGAGAACCGCTCACGACGGTTCCTGAACCATCATTCCAGCAAATCACCACGGACAGACTCAACAGGTGGCAAATTATCACCCAGAGGATCCAAAACTTCTGGGCACGAGAGTGCATTTATCGATATCAAGAAATCGACCGGTGGAGACAGCCAACGAACGAAATCAACATTGATTCGTTGGTCCTCATCACGGACGAACGGGAGCCGCCTGCTAAATGGCCCCTCACTGGAGTCATCGAAATTCATCCAGGACAGGACAACCTGACAAGAGTTGTCACACTGAGGAAAGGGCATCAGTGACTTTTGGTTTGTGTGTCACAAATATCGGTTTGTAGCAGCGTTGAGCTGAGTTACTACTTGGATGGGTGACCGCTTAGGAACACCTCGCTCGCACAAAAATTGCGGGCGGTAGGTACGGTGGAGCGGCCTAGTGTCTCCATCTAGTCAGTGTGACAGATGGATATCTTAGGGCACTGCACAATCGGCCGGCTGTGCGACTGGGGTTTTACATGGTTTCTCGTGCAGTCCTAGCTCGAATGGGGCATAGCTAAGAGTAAGACGGCCATGATACCGCAGATAACAATGAGAGGAGGGGGAAATGAAAGGAGGGGAGGCAGGCCAGGAGAGGGGTTTCAAATCGAGAATTACTTCGATAAAACCAATGAATTATAAAAAATAAAAATAAAATAAAAATACTGCTTTTGATCAATACGAAAAATAGTAAAGAAGATGAGAATGAAAACCGAAGAAAATAATAATAACAATATTCTGGAGAATTCCGGTCAGCCAGATTCTAAACAAACCAAAAATATAATGACTCTACATTACTCGTCAAATTGCTATCCGGAAAAATGACAGAGATGCTCGGTTAGCAATTCAATTATTTACTCGATGGTAAATGAACGATTTCACAGTGCCTCTTATCCGCGACTCTAGCCAAGATATATTTTTCTCTTACTCACTCCGGAGAACAACCGTAGAACTAAAAAGATAACAAAATGATAAATACCCAATTATAAATATCGCACAACAATCCCTAAATAATGCCAGTCAAGTTTCCCTAATGTTGTTTTCAGCAATAGTGCCTTGTTCGCCTGAAATAAATTAATATCGCTCCGTAAATTCACCGACTCGAATGCGCCACGCGTTTATCAAGATGTCGTCGATAATTTTCTGTGGCAAGAATATTTCTCCTGTCAGAGAAGCTGACAGGAGCCCCCCATAAAAGCCTAAAATGCCCTTTCATTCGCGAGGAATAAGGTCGCACCAGTTATCACTCGAGTACATGTGAACACTCACGCAAAATATTCGCCCTGAATCTCGATATCGTCTACTGGAGCAACTCGCCACGTGCTCGCCTGTTAAATTTCGCCTGGATAATTCGCCTGGATATTCCGCCTGGATTTCACCTGATATTAGCCTCTGAATCCGCCTGGATAATTCGCCAGAGTATCGCTGCAGTTTCGCGCAGATAGCCTTTTTCTTCCAAATCCCCCGTAGAATTCCACACGTTCAATGTCTGACGAATAATTAGACCCACAAGTTTTAGAAATTGAACGATATACAACGGCTGATGGTAGAGATGGAAGTGATGTGAGAAAGGCGGAAGTGGGAATTGCCCTCTCTTTCTCATGCTGTCTCTCTTCATTTCTCTCGGGCCCTGACATTGGCAATGAATTTGACGATTAGCCAATCCCGGTCTCATTTACATATTTCGCCGGCCACGTGCTGTGCGGTGGCGCCATCTATTCATCTCAGGTGTACAACTCGAGGGTCAGGTGGTGTATGACATCTTTCCGGAGTTGCAAAACTCCTCGTGGAGGAGTCTCGTGTATTGTGTGTGTACTGGGTTAGATTGGGTGGGTCCGTAATGTGCTGCGCCCTAGTGATGTATTTAGGGCCAGCGGGAAATACAAGCCGTCCAGCTAATTGTTGTTGTGACAAGCAGGGAATACTTGAACGTGGGTATCGGAAAATGTGGTATGACGGGGATTTCAGTGGCTCAGGATGTTATAACTCGTTCCCCAGGGCTGGTGATGTTCCTCTGCATCGCCTGATGATCCTCTGGTCGTCGTGGATTGAGCCGAAACTTCTCATTCATACTCTTTCTCACATTCGTACCTTTGGCATCATTCATAACCTAAATTACGGAGAGTCGGCGTACGCGAGTATCATCCGGACTTAATTATATCTTTTCTCCCCACACGTCCAATCGAGGAAAATGGAATGAATTAAAAGGAATGAAAAAAAAATAAAAAAATTGCATGCGCCGGGATTCGATTCCAGGTGTTTCTGATATCTAGTCCGAGGCCTCTGATATCCCCTTGGCCATTCGGTCAATTGATGAAATATAAGATTTCATATTGGTTTAAAAAGTACTGGGCGTGTATTGTATTTGTTCTTCCGTTTCAACAATTAACCACTGTGTTTTTTATATTCCAATATATCAATGAATCAAAAACTAATTAATTCAGTTTTTTTAATGAAATTTGGGAAGCCTCTCTTGCCAAGGGCTGCCGCAAATCTTATCCAGACCTAGCTGGTTGGTTTGACGGGAGGTCACGGTAATGTCTATTGACTGGATAGAGAGACTTTTCTTCGTTGATAAATATGAAATTATTGACGAGGAAAGTAACAATTGTTTGAAAGGTAACCTTGGTTGAGTCTTTCCGTACTCAGCCTCAATACTCCAAGCCTGAACTAAGCCTGAATTAAGGCTCCCCAAAAGCCCCATGTATCACCCCTATTTCAGGCTGAAGTGAACGCTAAGATCAAGCCTGCTCCAGGCTTGTGTCACTGAGCCATAATACCATAATGAATTCACAAAATTGATAGTTCTCTCCAGGCGAAATTATTCTGAACAATAACTAGAGATTTTTTAAAAATGCATCCTCTCGAGAGTATTCCAAAAGCTTTTAACTTGGCATCACTGGATCAAGCAACGCCCGAACCTAAGTATAGACTTACAAGGAACAATAGTATGTCCGCCTCCGATTTTGATGGAGTTTATGTATGTTATAGAGGACTAAAAAGTAAGACATACGTATTTTTTTTATTGGCCCATTTCCGCTTTTAAGGGGTGAAACCGCCCTCTAAAGTTGACCACCTCTGGGAGTCATTTTTCAATTGGACATATAAGAAGAGTGTTTGGACAAATGTTCTATAGTATAAAAGGAAGCTCACGAGGAATGATGGAAATGAGGATCGAAATCATTCCCGAGGGGGAGGGGGGATTTAGGGAGTGAACTACCCGCATGCAGAGTTTTTTTGTCTGATAGAAAAAAACAATTCGTCGAAATTTGATGGAATTTTTTGAATTTAAAAGAGCATACGAAAATACGAAATACGTTTTTTCAACGTTTTCCTTCTTTTGAAATTGCGACGAAAACAATTGATTTTCTGTAATTCGAGTATTTTCATTTTTTTGCTGTATAAAGTAAAACTTGTGGGGAATGATAAGAAGAACGAATGAAATCATCCCCGGGTGGTGAAACTGGGGGAGAAAACTACCCCCGCGAGGAGTCATTTTTCTAATGAAGAAAAACTATTGCTCAGGATTTTGAGGATTGATTTCGACTTGAGAGAGCATGAAGAAACACGCAGTATTGTTAACAAATTTGAAATTGTGGTTTGTGTGTCACCATTTTCGCTATCATCCCGCCTTATCATAGCCTTCCCTACATGGCGAGGATTTAATGAAAACAGGATATTGAAATACAACAATGGGTATAACAATTATTTGATGATGGGATTCTAAATGGATATTAGCATTATTACTGGAGATTAGATCATTCATTTTTTCAACCAACCATTCTTTATTTATTAGTTTCATTTTCGTTACAGTCAATACGCAAAATTGATCATATCAAGGATCGTAATTGTACAAAAATGGTATTCATCAAAAAAATTATGTAAACAAAGTGATTTTATACACCATGAGCATCTCACTACTGCAACATTGGAATAGTCTTCAATGTCAGTGTGAATAAGAGCATTGGCCAAATGAAAAATCAACAGGATTTTCAAATTCATCCGGTTTCTTAACAATATAACCACTCTGGAACCAAGCATAATGAAATAAATTTTGATATCTTGGTGAAGATAACTGATTATGAACTAAAGATTGTAACTGTATTATATTATTCCTCGAATGTAAATTGATGTCATAGTCAAGAAGCGTAATCGTATCCGAAAAATAACGGACATAGTTTTTCCATATTCCAAAACCATACACATCGAGAAGTTGAATCTTCCCAGTGGTACCCTTCAGTATCAACATAGCCAATGATTCTTTATTTTAAGGAGTCGCTTGTTGTACTGCTTGAGGACAGTGCCGACTCCACGAATCTGTCAACAGTAGACTTTTAGATCCTACGTTTGGGAAAATACTTCCTTTAACCAGGTTTTGAAATGCTCTGAAAATTTGGAAAATTTTCAATAATCGTAATTAGTGTATAGAAAATATCAGTGTTATTATGCGTTGGAAGTTATCTTATCTGAAGTAAGTTTTCCCGAAGTTAAAGCCGTGACAGAAACATTGGCTGGTCTGAAAAGATTCTGTTCCACTATTGGGCCAAAAGTTCCAGAAGGTTCTTTCAAAACCAGAAAGAGAGGTGATAGTAATTTCCCGTCAGCAGAAATTGTGGGTTGCGTCGTATAACTATGTGTTATTGAAGTTATCGATTGTACTATACACGCGACTTGTTTAGTACGTTCTTGAAATAATGTTCGCCCTCAATGAATCTCTAATTCAAAACTGCTCGGATCAGAGTTATAGATGTATTCTGGGTCATAAGTCCTCAAAATCCTCAAAATCGTGTGCAATAGTTTTTCTTTATTAGAAAAATGACTCCTCGCGGGGGTAGTTTTCTCCCCCAGTTTCACCACCCGGGGATGATTTCATTCGTTCTTCTTATCATTCCCCACAAGTTTTACTTTATACAGCAAAAAAATGAAAATACTCGAATTACAGAAAATCAATTGTTTTCGTCGCAATTTCAAAAGAAGGAAAACGTTGAAAAAACGTATTTCGTATTTTCGTATGCTCTTTTAAATTCAAAAAATTCCATCAAATTTCGACGAATTGTTTTTTTCTATCAGACAAAAAAACTCTGCATGCGGGTAGTTCACTCCCTAAATCCCCCCTCCCCCTCGGGAATGATTTCGATCCTCATTTCCATCATTCCTCGTGAGCTTCCTTTTATACTATAGAACATTTGTCCAAACACTCTTCTTATATGTCCAATTGAAAAATGACTCCCAGAGGTGGTCAACTTTAGAGGGCGGTTTCACCCCTTAAAAGCGGAAATGGGCCAATAAAAAAAATACGTATGTCTTACTTTTTAGTCCTCTATAACATACATAAACTCCATCAAAATCGGAGGCGGACATACTATTGTTCCTTGTAAGTCTATACTTAGGTTCGGGCGTTGCTTGATCCAGTGATGCCAAGTTAAAAGCTTTTGGAATACTCTCGAGAGGATGCGTTTTTAAAAAATCTCTAGTTATTGTTCAGAATAATTTCGCCTGGAGAGAACTATCAATTTTGTGAATTCATTATGGTATTATGGCTCAGTAACACAAGCCTGGAGCAGGCTTGATCTTAGCGTTCACTTCAGCCTGAAATAGGGGTGATACATGGGGCTTTTGGGGAGCCTTAATTCAGGCTTAGTTCAGGCTTGGAGTATTGAGGCTGAGTACGGAAAGACTCAACCAAGGTTACCTTTCAAACAATTGTTACTTTCCTCGTCAATAATTTCATATTTATCAACGAAGAAAAGTCTCTCTATCCAGTCAATAGACATTACCGTGACCTCCCGTCAAACCAACCGAGCTAGGTCTGAATAAGATTTGCGGCAGCCCTTGGCAAGAGAGGCTTCCCAAATTTCATTAAAAAAACTGAATTAATTAGTTTTTGATTCATTGATATATTGGAATATAAAAAACACAGTGGTTAATTGTTGAAACGGAAGGACAAATACAATACACGCCCAGTACTTTTTAAACCAATATGAAATCTTATATTTCATCAATTGACCGAATGGCCAAGGGGATATCAGAGGCCTCGGACTAGATATCAGAAACACCTGGAATCGAATCCCGGCGCATGCAATTTTTTTATTTTTTTTTCATTCCTTTTAATTCATTCCATTTTCCTCGATTGGACGTGTGGGGAGAAAAGATATAATTAAGTCCGGATGATACTCGCGTACGCCGACTCTCCATAATTTAGGTTATGAATGATGCCAAAGGTACGAATGTGAGAAAGAGTATGAATGAGAAGTTTCGGCTCAATCCACGACGACCAGAGGATCATCAGGCGATGCAGAGGAACATCACCAGCCCTGGGGAACGAGTTATAACATCCTGAGCCACTGAAATCCCCGTCATACCACATTTTCCGATACCCACGTTCAAGTATTCCCTGCTTGTCACAACAACAATTAGCTGGACGGCTTGTATTTCCCGCTGGCCCTAAATACATCACTAGGGCGCAGCACATTACGGACCCACCCAATCTAACCCAGTACACACACAATACACGAGACTCCTCCACGAGGAGTTTTGCAACTCCGGAAAGATGTCATACACCACCTGACCCTCGAGTTGTACACCTGAGATGAATAGATGGCGCCACCGCACAGCACGTGGCCGGCGAAATATGTAAATGAGACCGGGATAGGCTAATCGTCAAATTCATTGCCAATGTCAGGGCCCGAGAGAAATGAAGAGAGACAACATGAGAAAGAGAGGGCAATTCCCACTTCCGCCTTTCTCACATCACTTCCATCTCTACCATCAGCCGTTGTATATCGTTCAATTTCTAAAACTTGTGGGTCTAATTATTCGTCAGACATTGAACGTGTGGAATTCTACGGGGGATTTGGAAGAAAAAGGCTATCTGCGCGAAACTGCAGCGATACTCTGGCGAATTATCCAGGCGGATTCAGAGGCTAATATCAGGTGAAATCCAGGCGGAATATCCAGGCGAATTATCCAGGCGAAATTTAACAGGCGAGCACGTGGCGAGTTGCTCCAGTAGACGATATCGAGATTCAGGGCGAATATTTTGCGTGAGTGTTCACATGTACTCGAGTGATAACTGGTGCGACCTTATTCCTCGCGAATGAAAGGGCATTTTAGGCTTTTATGGGGGGCTCCTGTCAGCTTCTCTGACAGGAGAAATATTCTTGCCACAGAAAATTATCGACGACATCTTGATAAACGCGTGGCGCATTCGAGTCGGTGAATTTACGGAGCGATATTAATTTATTTCAGGCGAACAAGGCACTATTGCTGAAAACAACATTAGGGAAACTTGACTGGCATTATTTAGGGATTGTTGTGCGATATTTATAATTGGGTATTTATCATTTTGTTATCTTTTTAGTTCTACGGTTGTTCTCCGGAGTGAGTAAGAGAAAAATATATCTTGGCTAGAGTCGCGGATAAGAGGCACTGTGAAATCGTTCATTTACCATCGAGTAAATAATTGAATTGCTAACCGAGCATCTCTGTCATTTTTCCGGATAGCAATTTGACGAGTAATGTAGAGTCATTATATTTTTGGTTTGTTTAGAATCTGGCTGACCGGAATTCTCCAGAATATTGTTATTATTATTTTCTTCGGTTTTCATTCTCATCTTCTTTACTATTTTTCGTATTGATCAAAAGCAGTATTTTTATTTTTTATAATTCATTGGTTTTATCGAAGTAATTCTCGATTTGAAACCCCTCCCCTGGCCTGCCTCCCCTCCTTTCATTTCCCCCTCCTCTCATTGTTATCTGCGGTATCATGGCCGTCTTACTCTTAGCTATGCCCCATTCGAGCTAGGACTGCACGAGAAACCATGTAAAACCCCAGTCGCACAGCCGGCCGATTGTGCAGTGCCCTAATATATCCATCTGTCGCACTGACTAGATGGAGATACTAGGCCGCTCCACCGTACCTACCGCCCGCAATTTTTGTGCGAGCGAGGTGTTCCTAAGCGGTCACCCATCCAAGTAGTAACCCAGCTCAACGCTGCTTAGCTTGGATGTCCCCCGGAGCAACACCTCACCCACCTAACCATTACAGTCGGTGATCAAAAGTAATATTTTGTTTGTATTTTCATTCCCCTCGATATTTTTCACAATGAACAAAAGTATTATTTTATTTTTGATTATCATTATTTTGGGTCGATCCGCATCTATCGAATTTATTTCGTTTTCTGAAATCATTCCATATCGAATTTATAAAATATCGAAATCTCTTGTTAATCGAAAATCTCTATCTCTCGTTATTTCTACTGAACTTAATCTCTCTCACCAGAAATTAGGTATTGAAGTTGATTTAAGCATGAGCACACCGGACAACAAAACGGTAACGGTGTGCATTGCACTGCGTGTGTCAGGAAGGCAAAGAGTTCTCACGAAAGTATTTAATCTAATTTTTTTTCCTTTGGGATTCATTCCTCCGGACTCAGAGTACGCATTCACATCATTTGTCTATTCAAACTCCAATATTCTTGAAGGAATTGAGAAATAATTGAAAGGTCACTTCTTTCTTGGGAGATTTCAATGGTTTTACGGAGAAATATTTTGCACATCATCACAATCGAACAGTACCACTTTACAAGCTTTAGCTTATCGAGTCACCAGAGACTCCACTCATTTGTCAAAAATAACAGTAAATAATAATTGAGCGAGGTAATTAATCTCCGGATTTTACCTCGTTACAAATGAAAGACCTGTTTTTGTACGCTTTAGCGTAAAGAGTCATCAGAGACTCCAATAATTATTCGGAACTTGATTAATATAAACAGAGACGAGGGATCGCAGTTTCTCGTTTTTGCCTCGTCACAAATAGGCGATATATTTCAATATTTTGAAAGATACTATTTTGAGTAATATTTTGAAAAATTGATAAAAATAAATATAGATGAGCAGTATTAATATTCGAAATTCGCCTCGTCACAATGGGATAATCAACAATCGTTGAATAATACTAATAAACATAAATAATGAGATAATATTTTGAAAAACAATGATATTCGGTATTTCGAGGCTTGAATGAACCCTTCTTTCCAAGCCTCGTTCAACGCCTGGAATTTGAGGCTTCAGCAAGCCCTGGGATTCAAGGCTGTGGTAGGCCTTTGGTTCGAGGCTCTACCCCTTGTTACGATCCAAGGCTCTCCCAGGGCTGAACTCATGGTCAAATTTAGCCTGAGTCCAGGCTTGTTTAGCCTTCGCCGAAGCCTTGTAAAACCTTGTCCCCATCGTCAATCCCTACATGGGTATTACTAAATTGAAAAAAAAAAATTTTGTTTCTCAGCAAAAAAAATTTCAAAATAAATTATATTGTTTCTCAGAAAAAAAATTGAAAAAATGCCGAGTAACCATTTCAACGCGTTGTTGTGGAAAAATGCCCGAGTACTTATTTATGGATAGTAGTTTTTGGGAAATTGAAAAAAGTGCAGAAATAAGGAAGAACACCAAGTTCATGAAGTTGAACTTGTGCAATTTGAAAAACCACACAACTTTTCATAACATGTAGAAACACTTTCAGCTTTTTTCTGCAGTCGGCTTGTACTGTTGCAAGTTTTATAAGTTTGAACTCATCAATGCCAACTCAATATTGTCTATTCCTGTGAGTTACAGTGTGGTTATCAATACAAAGTCAATGAAAAAGAGTGGCAATACAAGTGTTTCTTAAAAAAAAAATTGTTCAGAAAATTCTCAGGCCCAACGTACTTGGCGCGGTTTTTTGAAACACTCATTGCGGAGAGTTGTCGCAAAACAACTCTCGCAATGAATGAGGCTTCTCCATGCTTTTATGTAGTTCTCGCGAATGCCGATAACTACATGACGATCACTACCTTGATTAATTTAATTTCTATTTTTTCTTCTTTTGGGGGATTCCAATCATTTTTCCAAACCGAGTGACTCACGTCACAAGGAAAGACTCCAGATAATATGCAATATTATTTGGATTAACTGTGCTCCAAGAACAAAATATAAATATCCTTGGAGTTCCTTGGCCATCGCCTTTTAGCAACAGTTAAATCATCGACATGTATACACTCATTTATTTATCTTTCAAGATATCGAGTACATTCAATAGCGAAATGGTGAACCGGATTAAATCGATTTTGACTATTGGCCGGTGTTTGATGAGTATCTCGGAATCTGAGAGAGATAGAAAATTTGTTCTCATGACCTTATTTATAACGCTCCCCCTTGACCGGGTTTCCACCTTGTCGTTGGTAGGGGGCTCAGTTGCGGGCGGGGGGAGCTTTAAAAATGGGCTGCCACCGTCCGCGACTGCTAAGAGAAACCCACCCAAATCCATGGGGTGAGCCTGGTGTACAACCAGTATATGACCTTATGGTTATATAACCGTGCCTAGGGATGCGTGGCACAGGGGGAGCTGTGTCATTAACGGTGCCTCTCAGAAACCGGGCGACATCTGGGAGTAGTCTTAGGACAAGCCAAGCCCCGGCATACGGCTCTGACCGGGTGAGGCCGCTCGTCCGTGTTACTCATGGGACCAAGAATGGAAACCATTTTTAAAAAACTATTAATTGAAGAAACTTCTCCGGGTGGGGCCAGTGATGGCGAACACCCGGAGAGGACCACTGGCGACTCTCGGACTGACTCGGTTGGGGGAAAAAACAAACAAGGCAGGCTGAGCGGTGCTGTCAGAAAAAAGATGAGGAAGCAGAGGCAGCAGCAAACCTCGGGGGCAATAGCAATCTTGGTCGAAGCTGCATCTCAGGCTGAAGTGGATGGTGATGTGGGGGCTTAGAAGAGGGCTGAAAAACGACTTCTTCCTGAGCACACCACGCCTAGTCGCACCACCAGGCCAAGAGAGAAAAAAATGAGGAAGCAGGATCAGGGCATATATGCCCAGACAACTGCAAACTCGTTAAAGCTGGCAGTGATACCGCAGTCGTATCCGGACCAGAAGCTGGACACCGGGGGGGGGGACAGAGGTGAAGAAACTCCTGAAGGGGGCCATATTGGCTTTACCCGATAGAGTCGAAGCACCCACCTTCGACGGGGTGTGGGAGAAGGACGGTGCGGTTGTGGTGAACTGCACAGACGAGGCCACAGGGAGCTGGCTGAAGAGTCTGTTCTCTGAGAATAAAATAGCGGGGCACACCATGCACGTTGTGGCGCTCTCGGAGCTTCCTAAGAAGCATCGAGTGGTGATACACGTGGAGGACCCGGAAATTACTTCTCAGGAAGCATTGAGTTTTCTTGAGAAGCAAAATACAGGCCTGAAGGCCAGTAAGTGGGTCGTCGTTCGGGGCAGCGAATCTAGGGACGCCAAGAGTGCCCACTTCGCTGCGCTGGTCGATGATAGGTCGCTTGCTGGACTGAAGGCATGCAACTTCAGACCTCACTATGGGCTCCAAAAGGCTACCATAAGGGAGCTGGGGAGAGACCGCAGTGAGGTAAAGAAGATGGGTACGACAGAAGTATCAGAGAAATAGCTACCATAGCTATGAGTCGGGTACAGATTGTACAGATCAACTTGCATCACAGTAAGGCGGCTTCGGCGATACTGGCCAAGCTTCTAGCTGGAATGCAGACAGTAATAGCATTGATCCAAGAACCTTGGATAATCAACAATGCTATTAAAGGACTGACTGGTTGTGGCAACGTATATCATGCCGATACACCAGAAAAATTGAGAACTTGCCTAACTATTAAAGGATTAGATTTTTTTCTCTGTTCACAGTTCAGCAGGGGAGACCTAACTGCGACTCAAGTGAGGTTAAACCTAGGGCAAGGTAGGGTAATGGATATAATAGTAGGGTCGGCTTACATGCTCTATGACTCAACAGAGCCACCCCCACCAGATGAAGTAAAAGAGCTGTGCAACCACGTGAAAAGGAGGGGGCTTCAACTCCTGTTGGGCTGTGATGCGAACTCCCATCATGCTGTATGGGGGAGCATCGGTTGCAAGGAGAGGGGAGAGAGCCTCCAAGAGTTCATCATGCAAGGCTCCATATATGGGTAAGGCTCCATATTTTAAACAGGGGGACAGAATCAACTTCCGTTGACCGTAGGCGACAGGAAGTACTAGACATAACTCTGGCTGACTTACAGGAGACTTCTCGCAAAGTACAACAAGGCAATAAAAGCCGCCAAAGACAGGTGCTGGAGCGCTTTCACGAGCAGCATTGAGAGCTAATCAGAGACTGCCAGGCTGCCGAAAATCCTTGGTACAAACAAGACTATATATCTAGGGAGCCTACAAGCACCGGATGGGAGCAATACGGAGACAATGGAGGAAACATTGAAACTCCTAATGGAAACACACTTTCCGGGATTCACCGAATCCCGGGGAGGAAATACAGAATCAAGGCGAAGTCGAAGGGGCGAACACGAAACTCACCACTGGTCCTTGGCTGGCAAAATTGTGCAACCGTGGGGAGTCAAATGAGCTGTAAAGACCTTTGAGCCTTACAAAGCGCTGGGACCAGATGGGATTTTCCCGGCCCTGCTATAGGAGGGGATGGAGAACATCACAGGACCCCTAACCAAAATCCTCAGTGCCAGTATAGTACTGGGACATGTTCCGAGGTCATGGAACGAGACTAAGATAGTCTTCATTCCAATGCCGGGCAAGGTTGGGTATATTAAACGAAAGGACTTCCGCCCAATAAGTCTTACATCCTTCATATTGAAGACGCTGGAAAGACTGGTGGACCGATTCATAAAAATGGGGCCTTTGGTAGTGAGCCCCCTCTCTCCCTCTCAATATGCGTATCGAGAAGGTAGATCCACGAATACCGCCCTACACCATCTGGTGGGACTCGTGGACGAACAATTCGCTGCCAAGGGATACGCCATAGGAGCCTTCTTGGATGTTGAGGGAGCTTTTGACAGCACCTCGAACGAAACCATAGAAGAAGCTATGAAAAAGCACGAGATCCCTAGGACGATCATTACTTGGACACAGGCCATGTTAAGGGGCAGGAGACTGTCGGCTAATCATGGACAACGCTATATAGAAGGGCGCCCAGCCAGAGGATGTCCGCAGGGGGGACTTCTTTCACCTCTGCTGTGGAATCTGGTTGTGAACGAACTTCTGGAAAGGCTGTGTGGAGCGGGGTGCCATGTCATTGGCTTTGCCGATGATGTAGCAATATTGGTTAGAGACGGTTTTCTGAGGGTGCTCAGAGACCTGATGGCGACGGCACTTGACATTGTTGAGAGCTGGTACAGGGAAACCGACCTCTCGGTGAATCCCGCCAAGATCACAGTCCTAGTCTTCATAATAAAATACAAGCTAGAGACGATCAGACCCTTAAAACTGAACGGCTTGGTAGTAAACTACACCAACAAAGTAAAGTATTTGGGAGTAATTCTAGATAATAAACTCAGTTGGAAGGATCACATTTATGCACAGAGAAACAAAGTGTTTGTCTCGATGTGGGCATGCAGAAGGGCCATGGGGAAAAATTGGGGGCTAAACCCCAGAATAATACTGTGGCTCTATCAGATGGTACTGTTACCAAGGCTAATGTATGCTGCGGTAGTCTGGTGGCCAAGGGCAGGAAGGGTGGAAACAAGGAACAGGGTTGCAGGGCTTACAGGGAACTTTCCTGAGGGTCGCGACGGGGGCCATGAAGACCACACCTACTGAGGCGCTAGAAATAGCACTCAGTATCCTGCCTTTGGACCTCAGAGTGATTAGCTGTGCAAGCACAACAGCCTACAGACGACGGTGTCAACAGGAATGGACATCGAAAGGCCAAGGTCATGCACAACTTGGCTTGATTAATGCAAATCCCTTCACGGACAAGTCCGACAGGATCCAGAGAAAATATCAAATTAATAAAGCCTTTAAACCTAGAATACCATCCAGAGAGGAGTGGCTAGATTCAAAATTTAAATCAGGACCCAAGGAGGATTACTGGTTTACCGATGGATCCGGCTACAATGAACGCTTCGGGGCGGGGATCTATCGATTGAAGGATGGCTTCGGGGAAAGCTTCTCCCTGGGCCAGCATGCAACAGTCTTTCAAGCCAGGTGTTAGGTATAGCCAAGTGTGCCGAGCACCTGATAGCAAAAGAGACGGAAGGGATGAAAATCTTCATCTGCAGCGACAGCCAGGCGGCCATAAAAGCACTGGAGAAAGCCACTACTAATTCTAAAGTGGTGTGGGAGTGTATGCAAGCACTTGCCACTTTAGGGGAGAGGAATAAAGTCACCCTAACCTGGGTTCCGGGGCACCACGGAATACAGGGTAATGAAGAGGCAGTCTGGCAGGCCAGAGGAGGAACGGAAGGCGTTCCTTCGGAGGGTCTGATTGGTGTGCCTTTCGCAGTGGGAAAAAAGATCATAAAAGATCACCTACAGCGGGAATTCGAAAAACGCTGGTGAACTAGCACAACCTGTAGACAGGCTAAACTGTTTATGGGGGAGCAGTCAAATAGAACGACTAGAGAACTTCTGGCGCTGAACAGGAAAAATCTGAGGGTTGCGATAGGACTTCTCACAGGCCACACTACCCTCAGGGCTCACCTGTACAACATGAAGCTAGCTGAATAGGTAGGCTGTAGGCTATGTGGGGACGGTAGAGTGGACGCCGCACATATTCTATGCGAATGTCCCCTACTGGCTATACATAGATATCTGAGCTGGGACCAGGCTTTCATGGAACCAGCTGACCTAAATGAAGTGGCGGTGACCAGCCTCATTAGCCTAGTGAAAGACACAGGGCTGCGGCTGGTGGACTGACCAGCATAAGGCGCAAGTTATAAAAAATCGTACGATTTAGACTCTGGGCAAGAAACTGACCGGCCGCATTACTCTAAATTCCAAATTCTAAATTCTATTTATAACCCTCAATGGATTCTACAAAAAAGGTTATGACAACATTTTTGTGAATTGAGAATTCACAACCAACGAAATTGAGATGTTGAGTTTTTCAAAAATATCTCAGAAACTATGGAAAATAGCGAATTTTTACGAAAATTAGGGGGGGGGAAGGGGGACGGTGTGCATTGAGAATTCACAACCAAAAAAATGAAGTCGGTGTGTTTTTCGAAAATATCTCTGAAATTAAGGGAGATAGCGAAATTTTACTGCAAAATTAGGAAAAAATTTTATCCAAAAATTAGGGAGGAGGGCGTGTGTTATACATCGAGAATTCAATACAGATTGCCTCCCCCGTCCCCCCCCTAATTTTTGAATGAAAATTCACTATCTCCTCAAGTTTCAGAGATATTTTTGAAAAAATGACCGACTCAATTTTTTTGGTTGTGAATTCTCAATGCACCCCCCCCTTTACTCCCCAAATTTTTGTAAAAAATCGCTATTTCTCTTAGTTTCTGAGATATTCTTGGAAAAATCACCGACTCAATTTTTTTGATTGTGAATTCTCAATACACACCCCCTACTCACCCCCACCCCCAAATTTTCGTAGAAATTCGGTATCTTCCTTAGTTTTGGAGATATTTTTGGATCAACTCAACGATAACCCACCCTTTCATAAAACACCCCTCTGTGCAAAACCCTCCACTTTACAACCCCCCCCCCCCCGCCGGATATCACAACCGCCGTTTTCCAAAATTCCCCCTCAAAAATTCAAAAAATTTTCTAGATTTTCGAACATATTTTTTTTTCTAAAATGAAGTGTATTTTGGTTTAAAATTAATCCCAAGTCTGATCATTAATTTTAAACGATTTTCTTCTAAAACTTTTTTCTAAAGCTAATCCACTTTTTTTCTCTGTGCATCTGTAATTTTTTTCCTATTCTACAACGGTATTTACATATATTTGTTAAGGAATTGATACAATTATCAAATTATTGCGCAGACCGGCAGTGGAATTCTCAGTACGATGAATTTCATAATGCTAATAATTTGTTTTATCACGCGTGTGGCGGCTGAGGCTCAACTAGATCCCAGCGTTACCGATAGAGCTCGCTCTTAGCGCCAACGACGGAAACAATTGCTAGTTCCGAGATCGGACTAGCCTTCATTAAGATTCGCTCTCTAACCGCCATTATTATCCTTACCGCGCTTTTGTCAGTCCACCACAGTTGTGGCGTCTCATCTCTTTTGTATTAAATGATAATAAGTGATTGGACTGAATAAATATAAGTTGTGTATTGTGAACACATCTTCATTTATTTATGTGAGACCTAACTCATCTCCATAATTGGTGACCCCGATGTGATCTGAACGGATTACGTCCACGCAGCCAACTAACCTCGTTCCGGCACGTGCCTCCACACCCACGCCGATTTACCTGATGACTCTCCAGCTTTCGCCTACACTCACGAACACCAACCAGAGGCAACAAAACCTCGAGCAATAAGACCAGGTACCCTCAGAACCACCAATATCACCACCACAATCTGCAATGGGGCAAAATCAAAACGTAGTGTACCTGGGGATCGACAACTTCCTCGAAGAGTTCGCCCCCACCGATGCCGCAGTCAATCCCAACATCAACCAACTGCCATTTGGAGTGAACCTGGTCAACCAACAGGCCATTGAAGAGAGCTGCAGGTCATGGCCAAACTTCAAGCTAACCCCATTCATCAGTGAAGATCTTGTCGCGTGGTTCACTCAAATCGAGGCACAGTTCCGAAATCGATGAATCACGAAGGATAGTAGTAAATACGACGCCGTCCTCGAGGCCCCCCAGAGTCAGCACCTTCGAGAGATCTCTGACTTCATCAAAGCACCTTCAGCCAGAGATAAGTACCCATACCTGAAAGAACAAATCACCAACCGATTTTCCGAGTAAGTTGACCGACGCTTACATAAACTGTTGACAGAGCTTGAGCTCGGCAACCAGAAGCCCAGCCAGCTCCTGAGGAGAATGAAAGACCTGGCTGATGGAAAGGTCGCTGACGAGCTCCTCCGCAGCAGGTGGCCTATCCTGCTGCCCGACGTCGTCAGCAGAATCCTGAAGGCCGTCCAGACCAACACGATGCTCGATCAACTGGCCGAAGCTGCTGACACAATGATGGAAAACAGTTCTGGTAACCACGTCATGGCGACGTACCACCACCAGCCTGCCCTCAGGACACAGAGCCTCCACAATTTCGGCCAGGGCCCACCAGTAGCTACAGACCTCAACCACAACAGGTCTAGCAGTCTCCTTGACCAGCGACTCATTGCTGTCAAGAAAACAGTTGAGACCCTGTGCCACGCCCTTCAGCAACTGTCATCCAAGGTAGGACAGATCAATGCGAGATCTCGATCCCACTCTCGCAACCGCTCTCTCACGCCTGCAGCCCGAGGTCAGAGTGGTCTGTTACTACCACGAGCGCTTCGGAGACAGGGCACGTCAATGCCAACCTCCATATTCTCTCTTCAACACATCCAACCAAGGCTCGTTAAACTAGAGATGCTGCCGTCTGTCCAGGCGGTCTCCGGCAGCTCAGACTCCAACAACAATGCCGCCATCAAAGAGTTTCACCTTTTCGTTTCTGACAGATCCAAACGCCAAAGATTCCTAGTCGACTCAGGATCTGTGATATCCATAGTCCCTCGTTCCTGGAGTAGATACACCAACCAACCCGCACACTTCAAACTGTTTGCTGCCAACAACACAGTCATTGACACCTACGGCCAACAGCTTCTGACTCTTCACATCGGACTCCATCGCGACTACCATTGGAATTTCACCGTCGCTAATGTGAAAACTCCGATCATCGACGCAGATTTACTCACGCACTACGGTCTGCTCATCGATCTTCGGGGGAAACGCCTCGTTCACCCCTTGACACATCTGTCAACACCCGGAGAGATCTACGAGACCAGCATTTTCAGTGTCTCCACCGTCACCAATGACAGCTCAGCTTTCTCTCCAGACATTCATCAACTGCTCGTGAAATATGTGGAGGTCACGAAGCCTCCAGCCGCTCCGAGAACCCTGCTAGACCACATCGTCACCACATCGTCACCAGCGGCGCACCATTTGCCGAGCGACCCAGACGACTTGCTGGGGATAAGCTGCAAGCAGCACGGGATGACATTCAGTCCCTCCTCCACTGCGGGGTTATCAGACCCTCCAGCAGTCAATAGGAAAGCCCCATCCACGTGGTGCCCAAGAAGCAAGGAGGCTGGCGCTCAACAGGAGACTATCGTGGTCTCAACCAACGCACAGTGCCTGATCGCTACCCGCTGCCCATCATCGAGGACATCCTGCAACGCTGCCACGGTCGTGAGCTCTTCACAACCCTTGACCTTGTGCGCGCATACCATCAGATCCCAGTAGCACGAGAGGACATCGCCAAGCGGCCGTCACAACACCCTTCGGCCTCTTCGAGTTTTTCGGCATGCCTCCAGGATTGCGCAATGCCGCGCAAACATTCCAGCGCCACATGGACAACCTCTTGAGAGACATTGACTTCGCAGCGTGCTACATCGACGATCACATTGTGTTCTCCAGGACCCCTGAAGAGCACCTGCAGCACCTCGAAGTCATCCTCAAGATCCTCGAAGATAACCACTTCAGCATCAACGCCGCCAAGTGCCAATTTGGGCAAGATGAGGTAATCTACTTGGGCTACAAACTCAATCGTCACGAATTCTCTCCTCCTGAGAGCAAAGTGCACGTAATAATTGAGTTCCGGAAACCTGACACCGTCACCGAGCTTCGCAGGTTCCTCGGCATGCTCAATTATTATCGACGGTGTCTCCCTCACGCAGCACACGACCAAGTCCTACACAACGACTTCACCAAGGAGCCCAAGAGGAACGATAAGCGGAAGATTCCCTGGACTGCGGAATGAGTAGCTGCTTTCAACCAGTACAAGGAGAAAATCGCCTCAGCAGCCCGAGTCAGTTTCCTCTCTCCAACTGCACCAATCGCACTCTCGACTGACGCATCAGACTCTTCCATAGGAGCAGCTCTGGAATAGTTGGAAGACAACTGAGTCCAACAGCTGAGTCCAACAGAATCGCGATATAGCACTTACGATCGCGAGCTCCTGGCATCGACATGCCCAAGGTCTTGAGCTCAGAAGCCATCCAGCGCGCCCAGGAATCCGACCAGGAGCTTCAGAGCTTGTTGAACACCGACAATGCCTCCTACAAGCTCCAAGGACTGGTGATTGAGAACCACCCAATCCTCTACGACACATCCACGGGCTGGATACGACCCTACATCCCCGAAGACCTCCGCAGACGAGCTTTCGACGTCGTGCACTCTCTCGCACATCCCAGCATCTGAGTAACAATCCGACAACTCAAGGAGAAATTCTTCTGGCCTGGCATCAAGCGTGATGCGGCACGCTGGTGCCGAGAGTGCATTCCCTGCCAGCAATGCAAGATCTAGCGACACAACCGTATCGAACCTGCTCACATCAGTGAGCAGGTTCAATATCCCGGACAACTGGTTTGAGCATGTCAATCTAGACATTATCGAGCTACCTCCAATGAAAGGCCTCTGATACTGTCTCACCATGATAGACAGGTTCACCAGATGGCCTGTTGCCATGCCGCTAGCCAACATCGAAGCCGAGAACATCGCCACCGCCTTCTGGATCCATTGGATCGCCCAGTTCGGAACCCCGCTGCACATCACAACGGATCAAGACTCACAGTTCGACTCCAGGCTCTTCACCGCCCTCGCTAGAATGGTGGGAGCCAAGAAGATCCACACTACCCCGTATCACCCCCAATCCAACGGGATGATGGAGCGCTGGCATCGCACAGTAAAAGCCGCGCTTATGTGTAACTCCCCAACACCATGGCCGGAACTTCTACCCTCAGTCATGCTCGGACTCCAAACAGCCTTCAAGGAGGACCTGAGAGCCTCCCCAGCATAGTTCCTGTATTGGACAGAGCTACGAGTCCCTGGTGAATTTTTCACCTCTGATAGCTTACCCGCAGATCCGAATTTCTTCCTCGAGAAATTCCGCGACCACATGAGGTGAGTGAGATCCACCACCACTGCCCACCATACCAAGGCAAGGTTTTTCGTACTGAAGGATCTGTACGAATGCAGCCACGTCTTCGTACGCGTCGACGCAGTAAAAAAAACCCTCGACCCACCGTACACAGGACCTCACGAGATCGTCAGACGAGTCGACGACAGAGTATTTATCATAAAATTCAACGGACTCGACAAAGCCATCTCCGTTGACCGAGCCAGCATTCATCGCCAAGAAAGACTCATCAGGACCATCAACTGAACAACAACATCAACCTACTCCACAAACTAGCGCATCAACCACTGTACCTAAAGAACATCGTTCTCTGAACATGGATCCACCCCTAAGGACATACGCCAGAGTAACCCAAACACCAAAGAAAGTTTCGTTCCCTTCCTTACCCAGTCAGGTCACTGGGAGGGGAGTAGTTGTAGCGGCTGAGGCTCAACTAGATCCCAGAGTTACCGACGGAGCTCGCCCTCAGCACCAACGACGGAAACAATAGCTAGTTCCGAGATCGCACTAGCCTTCACTGAGATTCGCTTTCTAACCGCCATTATCATTCTTACCGCGCTTTTGTCAGGCCACCACAGCTGTGGCATCTTATCTCTTTTGTATTAAATAATTAATAATAAGAGTTTGGACTGAATAAATATAAGTTGTTTATTGTGAACACATCTTCATTTATTTATGTGAGACCTAACTTATCTCCATACGCGAGTGACTACTACTGCCACCATCAGAACTAATGTAAACTACATGCTGCTTCACATGATTTCAGGGGTCCCAACAGCATCTGTTTGGCCCATAGATATATAATACATAGACTACGGGTTCGGGTGAGGGATGCAAGAAAGAGTAAAGGAGCGCCATTTTGTCGATGGTTTCTCTTTTCGCCGAATATTTCTCAGAGTGGAGCAAGAACGGTCAGGGAGTGGGGGATACGTTCACTATGCAATGGTGACTATCCCCCTCTACGGCACCGTTCGACAGAGAAGGAAACCAGCGACAAACGCAACATTCTCTGTCCGTTTCGTGCTTTTTTCAATACATAGGAAGGATAGGGAACCCGCAGTCTATGTATTATATGTCCATGTTTTGGCCCTCTTCCCTCTATTCTCTATGGTAAGAGACTCTATCTATGGTAAGAGACTCAAACGAGAATTTGAGTTGCACTGTCAACTTAATGGCTCAAGTCTGACCGTTTTCGTTTAGAAGATAATGGAAACGCGAAAAATGTGCAGTTCGTTGCTATGTGCATATCTTCGTAAATATTGAACGAATTTAATTAATAATTGCATCAGTGGAAAGCGGATTGGTGATTTATATAGGATAACTAAGGAGAGTTTTCGTCTAAATAGTGGCATTTTTTATTAATTGATGAAAAATTAGTTGAGGGTAGTGGAAGGGGAAGTTGTGTCGTGTATAGATACCCAGTAGCTCTCGTCGTTTTGTTGTGAGGTTAACAGGCACGACTTGACCGATATGCTACCGCGTATCTTGATTTGTAATCGTGTATATTCAGTAGTGAAGAGGTAAACTGGGTTAAATCGATTTTGACTTTTAGTCAGTTTTTAATGAATATCTCGGAATCTAAGAGAGATAGCGAAATTCTTTTTATGACCCTTTTAATAACCTTCAGTTCGCTCTACAAAAATTCATGATAAAAATTTTTCCATTTCTTTTAGATTCCGAGATATTCGTCAAAAACTGACCAGTAGTCAAAATTCACTTGACCGGGCTTACCGCTTCGCTACTGACTTTTTATTTTTTTTGTATTCAAACAAAGCTCCTATGCTCCATATTTTTTGAACGAATTAGCGGATTTTGTTCTTCGCCATTCATAATGCTACTCTTACCTTTATTGGATTTTTATTGCTTATTTGCATCGTTCTCTCATAAATTATCTTTCAAAGCATCGTCATTCATGGATCCCCATTCAAAAAACATCTATAATTTTTTTCATATTCTACAAGGATTTTACATATATTTGTTGAGGAATTAATATAATATTGTCAAATTGTTGCACGATTGTGAACTGTTGGGAATGAAATTTTCAGTACGATGAATGTTAAAATTCAAATGATCTGTTTTACCACGCGAGTGACTACTACTGTCACCATCGGAATCAATCTCAAGACATGCTGCCTCACATGATTTTAGGGGTCCTATCAGACGCTGTTTGGCCTTCTTCTCTCTATTCTCCATGACACTATACAACGTCGAACACTGTTGGCAATTCCTGCAGGCGAAAGTGAGAATTCGAGTTGCGCTGCCAACTCCATGGTTTCAGTGTGACCGTTTTCGTTTAGAAGATGATGGAAATACGAAAAATTTGTATGCCAGTTCGTTGCTATGTGCATATCTTCATAAATATTGAACGGATTAAATTAATAATTGCATCAGTGGAAAGCGGACCAATGATTTATACAGTGTAACTAAGGACAGTTTTCGTCTAATTGGGCGCATTTTTCATTAATTGATGGAAAATCAGTTGAGGGTAGTGGAAGGGGAAGTTGTGTCATGTATAGATACTTGCTAGCTCTCGTCGTTTTGGTGTTGTGAGGTTATGAGGCGCGACTTGGCCCGATATGCTACCGCGGGTCTCGATGTAGTTTTGCTATGTTTGTGATGTCAATGACAATAAACAACGTCACTGAACTCTTCAACTTCTTTATTTACTCCGAGATTTACTCTCTAAGAGTTCTGATTTTTCGTTTCGGGGCTCTTCATTCTATTAATTTTTTCTCGCGGTTCATATCCGTTTTTCCTCGTCTTTTTTTCCGCGTTTTTTTTCTTACGGCTTTTTTTCCGTTGGCTTTTTTTTCCAAGTCTTTTTTTTTCAAAATCAGTTTTTTCTAAGTTTCCTCATTTTCGTAGGTCATTGAGAGGAACAAAACACTCTTTTGACGAGCATCAACATACTCAACTGCTTATTTAAAAAGATATTCATTTCAAGATAAAAGAAAAATATTAGGTGTCCAAATTAATAAGGTGCTTTTCTTCATGAAAATCAGAGTTTATTAGAAAAAAAACAAAAAGACAATGGTCGAAATATTCCCCATTATTTTCGATGACTTTACTCCACCTCACTGGCAACTGACGAATTCTTTCGCGAAAGAAACTTGGCGGTTTTGACTCAATAAAGTCATCGATGCTTTTTCGGACCTCGTCGATTGTTTTGAAGTGCTCATCAGCTAGGTGGTGTTGAAGAGACCCAAATAGGTGGTAGTCTGATGGGGCGAGATCAGGCGAGTAAGCCGCGTGAGGGAGAACCTCCCATCCTAATTCACAGGTAATATTCTTAGTCTCTTTGGCGACATGCGGTCGAGCTTGTCTACTTCTGCTGCCAGTATATGAAAAAACCTCCTTCCTCCTACCTCTTTTGCTCCAATGCATCATTCAAACGAATGAGCTGTTGTTGATAAACCTTCGCAGTAACAGTTTGGCCAGGTTTAAGTAGCTCATAATATATCACACCCTTCATATCCCACCAGATACTCAGCATCACTTTTCTCGCATAGACATTGGGTTTCGGAGTCGACGTCAATGGTTCGCCGGTATTCACCCACGATTTTTTGCGTTTAGGGTTGTCGTATAACACCCACTTTTCATCGCCCGTAATGATTTTGTATAAGAAATCTTTTCTTTTAAATCGAGTGAACACAGATAGCGTCATCTCCAGTCGTCGCTCCTTATTTTCGGGGCTCAGATCATGAGAAACCCATCTACCCTCCTTTTGAATTTTGCCAAGTTGATGTAGGCGATATGAAATGCATTGTTGAGTCACTCTGAGTTGTAGTGCAAGCTCTATTTGGCTTTGAGCAGAATTTTCAGCCAAGAGTTGTTCGAGTTCTTCATCGCCGAATTCTTGCGGTTGACCCGGCCGTTCTCGATCCGAAAGATCGAAATATCCATCTCTAAATCTCTGGTACTACTTTTTACACATGTTATGTGTTACAGGGTTTTTTTCAAGAGCCACAAATCATTTGAGTAGCCTCGGCAGCACTTTTCTTTAATTGAAATGCAAAAAGAATGCAGTGCCTCAAATGTTGCTTATCGACAGACATCGTGTTTACTACTATTTTTTAAGGTTATGTAAGAAGTATTCACTGCTTCGGTAACTGAGTACTACCAACATACAAAATATTGAAATATTAAGTTTTTGAACGCAATTATAAACCGCGAAATATAGGGGTACCTTATTAATTTGTAAACCTAATATATAATTGGAGATACGACCTTTTCGCTGTAACTGAGACATTTTTTCAACTTTAGAAAAACGGAAAGGTTGTTTCTCCATTGATCGTAAACGTGCGTTGTAAGGAACATGTGGGGATGTTCGTTAGAACGCTATAAGGCCACAGGAACAACAAACTCCCGTGACGTAGAAAGCCGATCCGTGAGTAAAGAGTAGAGAGAGAGAGAGAGAGTTTTGCTTTTCCACCCCGGGATGGTCAGACGTCCAATCCTCGTTCCGACAATGAGGTTTTGGGATTTCCATGCCATGGCATGGCTAAATTCGTGTTTCAAGGTTTTGGTTCTGTAATATCTAATTTTTTTGTGTGTCAAGACCGGAATAATTACGCGTTTGTTGAGGGCCCATGGAATTATCATGAAGAAGGGCCAAGTTATGAGTCATCCGATAATTTTTTGGGGTCAACCCTATTAGTAATCCCGCGGAAAATCGATTAGGGCCGGTTGCAATACCGGCGCTCCACAATTTCGTTGGATTTTACGGGGCTAAATGGTTACCTTTTGTGTTTTTGGTGGAAGGTCGTTAGAAACAAGTACAACCCTTCTCTCCGGCGGATTACCAGGTTGCTTTAGAGTTTAGTCCAGAATAATAGTTTGATAATTCGCAGTAATAAAGAATTCGAGTTTATGTGTCTTTTAACCTCGTGAATCCAGGAGAACCAACCCGTAGGAGGCGCTAAAAACCCTCGCTAATTTTTCGAACGTCCACCAATTCGGCCCGGATTAACCGTCATTTTATTTTATAAAGTTATGTAGAGAAAAATTAGAGTTGAGTATTTTCGTTTTGAATTCCCCGAAATCATTCGGCGGCGCCATCGAAACCCACGCTTGATGTGCCAAAGTCCCCGCCAATCAGAGCCCGCCTCTGTTGGCCGGAATTCGCGCCGCGGTTAGTGCCCGTGACACTGACCCAGGGCAGTTAGTTCCGCGTTGACCGTCACAATCTGCTAGTCGCGTGTAAAGTTCTGTGTATGTCATCACGATGTAATTGTGTCCACATGGATAATTTTTTTCTTTGAGAAGCTATAGGGATCCAGGATGGTCCGAAAAGGGAAGAGGACCACTAAACATCGAAAAATCGTGGGTTCTTACGGTGGAAATTGAGTTTTGTCCGAGCCATTGATAATGGCGTCGGTTTTTCCCCCTCGTGGTGGATTCCCTCTCGTGGTCTCAGCCACGTGGAGTAGGTTAACCTCCGAACAATCCCTTGTTCTGTATCTAAATTTATCATTTTTTGGAGATTTAACGGGTATTCGGAATTTTTATCTGTATGTCACACCGATTTTAATCGGTTATTCCACCCGAATTGGGTCGGTACCGAGTTTCCATCGCGACTTCCGGTTTATCCCGGCCATATTTTTGGAATGATTTTCGGTTTCGGTGAGGATATTTTGTCTCCAGTGAACTCGCGATAACTTTTCCCGGTCGAAATCTGAGAATTTTCGACTTGGGCTATCTCTCTCGCCCTCGCTCCTATAGCGAGGTATATCTGTATCTCCCTCTACGTATAAATTGCGTAGAGAGGCTCGAGCATTCCCCATGAATGCTTCCCCCTCACGGCACCCCGCTAACGCGCCTATAAGTTGCGGCTTTCCCTTCCCGTGAGTGTTCCCTCGTTAAATTTTCCCTCCGGATATAAATCAACCCGGAGTGACTCCCAATGATCCAAAAATTATAATTTTGGTTTCATGGGCTTCTCTAGACCTTCCCGAGCAAGTTGGAACTGGGTTTTTCAAATTTGACTGTACCGATTTTCCACTACGGCGAGTTTAGTTTTAGTGGATTTTTTTAGTTTCCCGTAGTACGTTATACGTATACCGCTGGGTTTATGTCCTCTCTCTCTCACTCTCACGGGGATTCGCATATCTTCCTCCCAGTTCTCGGAATTCTCGAGTATTTCGGGACTAACGAATATTTTTACATTACTACTTGAGGAATTTGATCAACTCACTTTGTAGCCGAGTTAATCGATAATGTATTATTGTCAGGAACAAATATTTCGAGTCAATTTATTATTTTGCGTTTATTAGAAGAAGGCTCATTATTATTATAAATCTTTCTTTTTTTGGTAAGACCAATGTATGTAAATGTAAGTTCTTTATTCTGAAAAATCTCAATAGTGAAACCAGTAAGGACAATGTCGATCTCTTATGCCAAATTCTGTAAAAATTGGTCAAATTGCGGCAGTATTTTCAGAGTATTTGCAGAGTATGTGAAATTCTGAAAATACTTCTACCCCAAAATTTGACGGAATCCGTTGACCCGATTTCCACGAGGGAACTCACCCACGAACAAATGATTTTCCCACTGTCTTCACACACACGCAGCTCACCACCGACTAAATTCGTGTATGCACACACTCAACTAGCTGGTT
Source organism: Diachasma alloeum (assembly GCF_001412515.2). Taxonomy (NCBI): domain Eukaryota; kingdom Metazoa; phylum Arthropoda; class Insecta; order Hymenoptera; family Braconidae; genus Diachasma; species Diachasma alloeum. The sequence continues at coordinate 13,336 of NW_021680830.1, read as the reverse complement.
AACTCCATCCATCCGTTATTATTATTATTATTATTATTATTATTTTTTTACTCGTAAATGAGATCGCTGAACGATCCTCGAGGGTTCCGACTTCACCTCGAAGACCGTCCAGCAAGCTAAGCCATGCAAACACTTCCTTATCGCTCTGCAATAGTGCTCCCTCTAACCAGAGGGTGAGTTGTATTGCAGTCCAGAATCATGCTGCCTAAGTAGACGAAGGGACCCGAGGATAACTGCCTTCTGCATCTGGCCAGCCAAATTGAAGGCTTGACGCCTACAGGCCGGGATGGTTTTGAGCGCAGATATGAATGACTCCTTCATTCCCCCAATAGAGCCAATGATAAGGACAACCAACTTTACTTTAAATCCTCTGTTTATTTGACGCAGGTCAAACAGGAGTGATTGGTATTTGAGCCGTTTCTCCTCTTTTTTAACTGTGATGTTGCTCTCAGCCGGAGCTGAGAACTCAATGACATAGATGATTTTGTCATCAAAATCGAAGAGGACGATGTCAGGTTTCCTCGCAACGATTGGCCTGACAGTCGCGAACGAGAATTTCCAGTAAATCTTACACCTCTCGTTCACGACAACGGACTCAATATCTCCTGGAGCACATGACAGCAGTGGTGTTCTGTCTATCCCATAAGAGTGCCGCAGATGGAAATACAGCACTCTCAAAACTGCATTATGTCGATGGATATAACTCGTGATGGCATATGTCGGGCAAGCCGATAAAAGATCCATCAGAGTTTCCGGGGACCGCTTGCAAGCCCGACATCGAATGTCTGGAACTTGCAACCCCATAACACGACTTCGATAGACTAGGGTGTTTACCACACCATCCCGGCAGGCGCAAATGAAACCGTCAGTTTCGGATATCAAGCCAGCTGACTTCAAGAAAGAGAATGTCAACTGGACGGAGAGACCCTGCTCCTCCACATGGCGGAAGAACACGCCAATCAACGGCCTATCAACGTGCTGGCGGAACAAGTTGGACTGTTCTGCCGCCTTGATGGTCACTCTACGCCGAGATTTGGCCATGAAGGCTAATGAATCACCAGCCAACTGACCATCTCGGCCACGACGAAATTCCAAACCGAGGGACGCCGCTGCGGTATCTGCTGCCTTATATAGGAAGGCTTGAACCCCAAGCAGCTCATGATCACGCACGAACTCCAAGTGCGGATCCAAACCATTCATAACGTCACAAGCTAAACCGAGGACTAGACGATCATGTAGAGCCTCCAAACTGAGAAGTCCCCGTCCCCCACTCTCCCGCGGAAAATATAACCGCGGACTCGAAGAGCGTGGATATTCTTCTGTGGATATTCAGAAGTTCTTCTGTGGATATTCATCAGCTTGCGGGTATCTCTGTCCAGCTGCTTCAGTTCACCCCTACTCCACTTGAGAACTCCAAAGGAGTAGAGAAGCACCGGGACAGCGAACATGTTCG
>NW_021680830.1:9084-11866 GCF_001412515.2 Diachasma alloeum | reverse complement strand
AGACGATCATGTAGAGCCTCCAAACTGAGAAGTCCCCGTCCCCCACTCTCCCGCGGAAAATATAACCGCGGACTCGAAGAGCGTGGATATTCTTCTGTGGATATTCAGAAGTTCTTCTGTGGATATTCATCAGCTTGCGGGTATCTCTGTCCAGCTGCTTCAGTTCACCCCTACTCCACTTGAGAACTCCAAAGGAGTAGAGAAGTACCGGGACAGCGAACATGTTCGACGCGGCGACTTTATTCTTCCCGGAAAGTTCGGATTTCCAAACTTTCCGCAGCCGCCTGTACTCTCCGCAAAGTCTCCTTGACTGCCTCAGCGTCCACTACGGAACGCTGATTGAAGCCAAGATATCGATATGACTCTTCGGCGCCAAGATGATGTATGACGCTTCCATCCACAAGCTGAAGATCATCCATCTCGTCACTGACTTTGCCCCTCTTTAGATGGAAAACGGCGCACTTGTCCAACCCAAATCTCATGCCACCCGCACGTGAATACACTGCGACAGCGTCAAGCAGAAGTGTGAGCTGTCGTTCTCCTGAGGCGAATAACTTCAGGTCATCCATGTAAAATACATGGCTAACCTGGTGCCTCCTATCGCCAGGTCTTCCAGCTTGATATCCCCCAACACAACGCAGCGCAACAGAGAGCGGCATCAGTGAGATGCAGAACAGAAAAGGACTCAGGGTGTCACCCTGGAAAACCTCTCCTGAATTGCACCAACCCTGAAGTCAGCTTCCCCTTACCAGATGTTATAGTGAAGCGCGTCCTCCAGAGAGGCGCAAGATCTTTAACGTATCTCACTATGTTGTCTTCTACCGCAAGGCATTGAGAAGCATGAAAATGAGCTCATGGCTCGTGCTATGAAATGCCTTCCGATAGTCGACCCAGGCCACCAACAGATTGCGATGGTACTGCAACGAATCGCGCAATACGCAGCGATCGAGCAGTAAACCCTCCTTGCAACCTGACAGTCCCCTCTTCGCTCCTCGTTGTTCGTGAATCTGCTGCCACACTGGATGTATATTATGGAGGCTACGCTCATTCAAGATACCGGTGAAGAGCTTATATAGTGTATTCAGACAAGTGATCGGCCGATAATTCGCCGGGTCAGTCAAGTCTCCTCCCTTCTTCGGGATCAGCACAGCCCTCCCTTCCACCAACCATTCAGGAACAGACTCACCGCCGTAGAAGAACGCCGTGAATATCCGAGCCAGATGGACATGCACAGAGGTAAACCTCTTCAGGACCCGGAGCGGCGTGGTTCTTCATACCTTGCAAAGCAGATCGAACCTCGTCCTGAGTGACTCGCGAAAATTCCACGCGCTGCCGACGATGTTTCTGACAAAACATGCGAAATTCGCGAAGGGCTGGAGTCTCCACCATGAGATTAGGGACCTGACCATACAGATCTCCCCAGAACTCTTCAACTCGCTCAACTGAAGGCATCTTATCTGGCGCAGGCATAGGCGGCTCGAACCAGCGACTGGGATCAGAATGGAACACATAATTGTCTACCACCCGACGCAACCGCTGTTCCAGAGACCGTTTCGTGGTCCCCAGAACGCGCGCCCTCTCAACAAACCTCTCCTTAATCAAGAGGAGGACTGCTTTATTCAGTGTGTGATGATGGTAGGGCAAATTCGCGGATATTTTACGAATGCGTGCCGTAAAAGGCTTACCACCGATGATGAAGTCAATCACACACTGAATGCGCGACGCCTGCTTCCTGGCCTCATCGACTTTACCTTGGAGCTGTGCAATGCGCCTTCGCGTTTTCACCTCAGATGACCCTTTACTTGGGTTCTGCGGCTTCAAACGAAGAGCCGCATCATACACAGCCCAGTTCAGATCGAGCAAGTTGATATCCGGAGGAAGGACTGCGGCCAGACCCGCATTCTCAATGGCCAGATCTTCAGGCCGGAGACGGAACTTCCCTGTGACTCTCTCTCGTCTTACCCCTATATCACGCGAGGACCCCTGAGGCTCCTCATGGCTCTGTTGGGTCGGTTGCTCTGACGGTATATCCTCACTCCTCTGAGATACCACAAGAGGAGGAGGATCCATCAGCCCCCGTGGAACGACAAGCAAATCATATCCCTGTCGGTGCAAGCGACTGGCTTGATCTCTCAAATGCTGAATTGTGAAGTGCGAAAACTCAGGGTGCATTGCGCACCACAAGCTTCGCATTCTTGCCATGTAGCCCACTTGCGCCGGCACACTGTCCTGCCAACATTGCATGAGGTCCTCCTTGAGATCCTCCGTCCACCTAATCCTTTGGACAGCCGGGTTGTTACCATTGGATCCAGATCGTTCACCCCTCCCAACTGAATTATTATTATTATTATTATTATTATTATATTAGAAAGTTGGGCATCAAACGAACATTAAAAAAAAAAATTTATGAAAAATATTGATAATTGCGGGAGTTATGATTTTTCAAAAATTTCCATTTTTTTCGATAAAAATTTTATTTTAAAATTATTACCAATATTCCAGTCGCCATTTTCTCAAAAACATATTTTGTTGAAAATCAGAAATGTTTATCGAAAATCATCAATAAAATGACGAAAATTTTGGCGCCAAAAAAAGTTACTATTTTGCAGTAGTTTGGCAGATATGAATTTTTTTAAGAAGCAAATCAGTGAAGATGATGAAAAATTGCGTTGAATTACTCAATTATCTCACAAATGAGTGAATTTTTCATTGAGAATTGGTAAGTAGAAGGATCTAGGATCCTTATTCTTCCCATGATCCCTCCTTGGTATGCTTTTTTGGT
>NW_021680830.1:0-7796 GCF_001412515.2 Diachasma alloeum | reverse complement strand
CTGCCGTCAGAGTTAAGAGTTCATGTTTTTTATTGTTGTTTATTATTTACTTATTTCTGGGGAGGGGAATTTACATGTGTTCTCTGAACTCTTACGTGCCATCAGAGTTAAGAGTTCAGTTTTTTCTTTGTTGATCATTATTTATTTATTTCTGGGGAGGGGCGGAGGGGGGTGGTTTACATGTGTTCTCTGAACTCTTAGCTGCCGTCAGACTTAAGAGTTCATGTTTTTTATTGTTGATTATTATTTATTTATTTCTGGGGGGGGTTACATGTTTTCTCTGAACTCTTACCTGCCGTCAGAGTTAAGAGTTTAGTTTTTTTTATTGTTAATCATTATTTATTGATTTCTGGGGTGGGACGGGAGGGTTCGNACAGGAGGGTTCGCATGTGTTCTCTGAACTCTTACCGGCCGCCAGAGTTGACAGTTCTGTTTTTTCATTGTTGATTATTATCCATTTATTTCTGGGGAGGAGCGGGGGGTTGGTTTACATGTGTTCTCTGATCTCCTACCTGCCGTCAGAGTTAAGAGTTTTGTTTTTTTATTGTTAATCATTATTTATTGATTTCTGGGGGGGGGCGGGAGGGTTCGCATGTGTTCTCTGAACTCTTACCGGCCACCAGAGTGAACAGTTCAGTTTTTTTATTGTTGATTATTATTTATTTATTTCTGGGGAGGAGCGGGGGGTTTACATATGTTCTCTGATCTCTTACCTGCCGTCAGAGTTAAGAGTTTTGTTTTTTTATTGTTAATCATTATTTATTGATTTCTGAGGTGGGGCGGGAGGGTTCGCATGTGTTCTCTGAACTCTTACCGGCCACCAGAGTGAACAGTTCAGTTTTTTTATTGTTGATTATTATTTATTTATTTCTGGGGAGGAGCGGGGGGTTTACATGTGTTCTCTGATCTCCTACCTGCCGTCAGAGTTAAGAATCCAGTATTTTTATTGTTGATCATTATTTATTTATTTCTGGGGAGGGGCGGGGGGGGAGTTACATGTGTTCTCTGAACTCTTACCTGCCGTCAGAGTTAAGAATCCAGTATTTTTATTGTTGATCATTATTTATTTATTTCTGGGGAGGGGTGGGGGGGGAGTTACATGTGTTCTCTGAACTCTTACCTGCCGTCAGAGTTAAGAATCCAGTATTTTTATTGTTGATCATTATTTATTTATTTCTGGGGAGGGGTGGGGGGGGAGTTACATGTGTTCTCTGAACTCTTACCTGCCGTCAGAGTTAAGAATCCAGTATTTTTATTGTTGATCATTATTTATTTTTTTCTGGGGCGGGGAGGGGAGGTTTACTATGTTCTCTGAAGTCTTATCTGCCGTCAGAGTTAAGAAATCAGTATTGGCGTATTTGGGGCGGATGGGGCGGGTTTTTGGATACAGATAAGAACTGTCAAGGGGTGACCGTACGAGGCTCTCTTGTTCCATTTGACATTCTCGAGGGTTCAGAGTTGAGTTTGGGGATATATGGGGCATTCTCTTTACTTCGACCTTCTTAGAAATGGACATTTTTTAAAAATGTTCGTCTATTATTTTGATTGAAAATGAACAGTTCGACAGTATGAACCATAGAAATTCCTTACAATACCAATACCAATACCGGCAATAGCGAAGATTGGACTACATCGCACAGTTCTCTACGGACATCCGGTACGTCGCGGGCCCAGACAACGTCGTGGCAGATGCTCTGTCACGAGTCGAAGCCGTCTCAACCGCTGTCACAATGTAACAGCTCATAGATGCCCAACGCGACGACCAAGGGCTTCAACGGCTACTCCAGCGACCGGACGTGAATCTACGACTGGACCGACTACAACTTCCAGGAGTGGAGGAACCACTGTACTGTGATGTGTCATCAGGTACATTGCGCCCATATGTGCCTGGCCAGCTGAGACAACAAGTATTCAACTCGCTGCCCTCAATGGCGCTTCCTGGATGCAGAGGTTCATGGAAACTCGTCACGCAACGCTACGTCTGGCCCAGCATGAATAATGACTGCTCTGAGTGGACCAAACACTGCCTGGAATGCCAGAAAAACAAAGGTTACACCAATAGCTGAAATCGAGACACCATCGCGACCTTTCGAACACATACACGTCGATCTTATCTCTCTTCCTGCCTCACAAGGACACAGCTAGTGTTTGACCATCGTCGATCGATTCACGCGGTATCCAGAGGCAGTTCCATTGATTGATGCAAAATTGCCTACAGTAGTTAACGCGATTCTCTACCACCGGATCGCCCGCTTCGGAATACCTCTGAGAATTTCGTCTGATCAAGGTGGTCAATTCTTCTCAGAAACGTTCAAGGAGCTCACGCGAATCCTAGGCACCAAGAGGATCATAACAACGCGTTTTCACCCTCAATCAAATGGTTTGGTTGAGAGGCTACATCGCCAACTAAAAGCAGCACTGCGATGTCACGGCGAAGCTTGGTTCGACGCACTTCCCCTGGTACTTTTAGGGTTGAGATCCGCGTGGAAGGACGACCTTCAAATGACCCCTGCTGGGCTAACGTATGGGGAACCTATCCGTCTACCCCGAGAGTTCCTCGTGCTAGAAAACCAATAAACGGCAGCACCGGAATTGGTGAGAAATCTACGCAAATATTTTCGTACAATCGCGCCTTTTCCGGCTGCACACCATGGTATACGTTCAACGTTCATCTTCAAGTACTTATCAACGTGTACGCATGTTTTCGTTCGCGACGACCACGTGCGAATGGCATACCGACCACCATACCGGCCCATTTCGCGTCATCAGTCGCCACGACAAATATTTCGTCATCTGGCTCAAGTCCGGAGGTTTGGGAAACTACAAGAACACACCGATCTCCATCGACCGACTGAAACCAGCGTACATACTGCCGGAGGACATGAATCAGCTTCCAGGACAGACTCCGCACCAAGAAGTACCCGACGAGCCTCAACAACAGGACAGCCGCAGCCGAGCACGAGCACGGCACCCGCTGCTGGAAGACGGAGGAGGCGTAACATTCGCCAACAGACCGACAATTCACGTCTACCACGTCTAAGTCTCCTCATTCAAATTTTTTTTGTTCTTCACCTGCTTGCCAAACCTGACAAATTTTCCTGTTCCTAGAATAATTATTTTCTGTTGCAGATTCAAAAAAACTACGTTTTTTACTTCAAGCAGGGGAGTCATGTAGCGCCTCGCTACATCCTAAAACACGAACACTGGCTAACGACCAGTACAGGCATTTGCCGTCTCACTCGCACCTTCAGTGCCACGCGTATTCTTTCCTGATTCGTCAAATCGTAAGGATATTCGGCAGTCTCGCTGACACCTTTCTGTGCGAATATAATTCAGTCTAACAGTACAGCTTGTATCGCACATTTGATCGGATCATATTATTTTCTTTTCGCGTTTGTATTAATTTGACGCGGATAATAAATTTATGATTATAAGTTAAATTGCATTTGTTAGTGGATTGTTACCTTCCCGACAACTCCTCAATCCCTACAGGGGGGGGGGGTGTAGGGATTGAGGTGTTGTCGGGAAGTTTAATCAATTCACTACTAAACAATTAGTTGTCTTAATTGTCGTTTATTCAATCGCGTCTAGAAATATATACAAAAGTGAAAAGCAAGTCAGGTGGTCGACTTGCTGAGTAATAGGCGGTTAGCGCCAGACTGAAGATAATATTCACAAAAGGCGAGAATTCGGAAACGCGTTACAATAGGTGCGAGTGAGAAGTATACGTTAGACAGTTGAGTGACCGAGGGCGATAATGTCACTGATGTCCAGTCGTCTCAACTGCACGCGTTGTTGTGACCGTGTATTGACACGTGAGTGTGGATGTAGCGAGGCGCTACATGACTCCCCTTCTTAGTGAAAAACGCAGTTTTTCGAAACTGAAACATTAAACAAAAAATTAATACGTTGATCACGGTTGAGCTTGTGCTCAAAAAAATTCTATGATGGAGGTGACTGCGTCACCCTAGCTTCTGCTAGGCGTGGGCTGCTCTCCAGGTTGCTAATGTGTTGAGACGGTCGTGAGCTTGGAGTGGTGTGTTTGTTTACCCTCGCCGTGTGTTGCGATGGTGTGTGTGATGCCTCTCGATGATGTGTCAGAGAGGTAATGCCCTGGTGAAGACGCCTATCGGCGTTCGATGTGACGTTGCGTATTCCAGAGGGCGAAGTTCTCATTGAGGTTTGGCGAAGATGAGCTCTGTGAGTCGGCCCGATGTTCTCGACGCTGCCATCGGAGAAGTTCGACATGAGGTTACTTTCTTCTCTCCCTCATGCCGCGAAGTCGCCGCGGATCGTAGGCGAGGGTCCAGATCCCCTGATGCCCGTGAAATCCTGTTGGCGTGTGTAGATGCGAAGGGACTACGGTTGAGGTGACCAGCCTCCTGCGCCCGTGCCGCGGATGTGGTGTCCATTTTCGCTACGTTGATGTGCCTCGTACCAACAAAGTGTCCATCACTCCTGAAGGTAGAGGTAATGCCTGCGTGTGTATGTGATTCTCGACGATGCTCTAGCGGAGATGAGCTCGTTGAGTCGGCCCGATGTTCTCAACGCTGCCATCGGAGAAGAGTGGCACGAGGTTACTTTCTTCTCTCCCTCATGCCAGTGTGTCACTGTCCTCCAGCTGCTCGTTGCTACCGTTGTCTTTGTCTTTGTGTTAGCGCGGTTGTTGTCATCTCACAGTTTATCCGAAATGAAATAAAATCGACGCTTGTGAGAGAGAAAAATAAAGTATTTAGAAGTCTTTATTATCACCAGCACAGCACAACGTCTCTGGGTGCTCAGCAATGTGCTGGCACTCGTCACAATAACACAAAAATAAAATCGTCGCACTCATGATGTTAGTGCACGACCACTTGTTTTGATTTCGCAAGGACGTAGCAAAACCAAGGCTCGGCGCTCGGACGCTTGGAATGTTCTAGAATTCACGAGACGCCCGTTTGAAAATGCCGTTGAGTACCCACGCGACGAAATTTTACGGTTTTCTATAGCGGGGAATTAAATTTAACACTCGAACTCCTGGAATGTGCGGCACTGGAAAGTCTAGGATACGTGGATGATCACCAGGATGGATGTACTTCACTGGGATGCACGGGTAAAAACTTTCGATGATAAAAAAATGCACGCCGCGCCACGAGGAGATTTTCACTTTTGTCGAATAAAAACGCGGCTTCCCTTTGAGATTCTGTGGAGATCTGTCTCTCACCCAGACCCCAACCAGTATCGGAACCAATGTAGGGATTGAGGTTGTTGAGGGATGTAACAATTCACTAACAAATGTAATTTAGAATATAAATTACAGTTTAATCAAGACGTTTAGAATATATACAAAAGAGAAAGAATAATCAAAGTGATCTGATCGGAGGTCAGTGTTAGACTCTACTGACTATAATAAATCGCGTAAGACAGGAATTTGGATACGCATGACAATGGGTGCGAGCGAGAGGTATTTTATACTGGGCGCGTGACAGAGCGCGATGATGTCATCGATGTCCAGTCGTCTCAACTGCACGCGTTGTTGTGTCCGTGTATTGACACGTGAGTGTGGATGTAGCGAGGCGCTACAGGGGGGGGGGTGGCAAGAGAGATCGAAAAGACGACGAATGGTATTCCAGAGAAGATAATTTTACTCAAGCATTATGAAGAACAGTTCAGGTAGTTTCTTAATTCTTGATAATGGTAGGGATTCAGTGTTCAGTTATAGGATTGAGGATCGAGCGGGAAAATTTAACACAAGGCTGCATACGAAAATACTCAACAGCTAACAATTTATGACTTATGTCCTGAACCGTAATAATTTAATTTAAGTCAATATAGCAGGTAACCCGTGACTATAGCGATCACTTCCAGTTCTGGGTCAGATTGCATTGACAATTAAATGAACTTCAAAAAATGATCCCCTAATCAAAAAGAAACCCATAGCCCCCAAATCTCAACGCTCTTGCGTCACAAATGTTGACAGTTGATAGAAGGCACCATGAAACTCTTAGGAAGTATCTGTCAACACTTATGACTTTCAAAAAGTAAGGGACTGCCTCGAAAGCCCCCCAAACTCAGCTCTTAGCCTTTGGACATGTAGAGAGGAGAGAAGAAAAGCGCCCCGTCCGTCCTAACTCTCATTCACCACAAATATTGATTTCGAAAAGGGCACCTCGTAGCCTTTGAAAATGAATTCTCAACTCTTAAAATGTTGATGCCTAATAACTTATGAAAGAATAGATATCGATAACTAATAGAGTATCGTACACTGAAGTCCAAATACCCGTCCAAATACTTTACACTGAAGAGTGGTCGAATTCACACGGAAACTCAACCACAATATTGGAACAGTCGAGAAGGGAGAAATTCGATGACTCTAACTATCAACTTTTATTCGTCAAATATGTTGTGAGTTCAAACAGGGAAATATATACCCGCAAAAAATGAACTCTCAACTCTTGGTAATGTTGCTTCCAAGAGTACTTACAACGCCCGAAAGTGATCTCTTAACCGCGATATATGTATTGAGAACTCAGAGAGCCCACAGAACCTACCTACCCTCCCTCTCCCCAGAAAACTCCCAAAACTGCAGTCTCAACTGTGAAGAATCTTGAGGGTTCACAGACCACACAAAAAATCGATTTCCTCCCCACCCCCAAACTCTCAAAATTGAAATCTTGACTCTTAAAAATGTGGACATTTCAGAGAGCACATGAGACTTCCCATCCCCCTATCATACCCCGCCTAAACTAATCTCTTAACTATGAAGACTGCGAAGTGTTCAGAAAGGACATGGATCTCCACTCTCCCCCCTTCCCGATTCCGCCGCAACTGATCGCTTAACTCTGAAGACTGTTGAGAGTTCAGAGAACACATGAAACCCCCCCACCCCCCTCGGCCCTTTCCAGAATCCGCCTAATCTGAGCTCTTAATGCTGACGACGGCTCAAAGTTGGGAGGATAGTTGAACCTCCCCCCCACCCCCTCCTCGTCCTCAGAAATAAATGAATGATAATCAACAATAAAAAATCTGGATTCTTAAGGATGATAGGACATTACGTCAAAAAAGGTGATAAAAATCTGAATATTTTTTTTGTATTAAGGTTACCCTAAAAAAAATTCAGTAGAAGTTTCAAAAGCACTGTAGAAAGCTTTTGTAGGAGATAATCGAGTTTGAAGTTAACATAGGTTCTTATGGGAAAAAGTGGTAAAAAAATTCTATAGGCTTAAAAAAAGGTGATAAAAATCTGAAACTTTTTGGGTATACCGGAAAAGAATATTCAATTTTTTTGGATTAATTTTTGAAACCATTAGGAAGCNCATACCGGAAAAGAATATTCAATTTTTTTGGCTCAATTTTTGAAACCATTAGGAAGCTTTTCGATTTTTAGACAAATTATTTCACCCGTCTAGTGACAAAAATTGTCACTCTCGTTCAACGTGGCAATGCGTGGCAACGTGGCAATGGTATGTATTTCCCATGCTCGGCGTCCACAACATGCGCCCTACGGTACCCCCTGCAACGTTGTCAAATTTAGAGAGTTACTGCTAGTGAAAATTCTCTAGCTGGGAGAATACCGATGTTAGCTTAGAGGTACAATTTTTTTCGTAAGCTAAAATGGATTGTAATGCCCTATCATCTTTAACCCTCAAGGCAGTTAAGAGTTCAGAGGACAGATGGACACCCGCCCTCCCCCTCCTCCTCCCAGAAATAAATAAATAAAAAAAATACTGGACTCTTAACTCTGACGGCAAGTAAGAATTCAGAGAATACCTGTAACCGCCCCCCCTCCCCCTCCCCAGTAATAAATAAATAATGAT
>NW_021680829.1:97012-97243 GCF_001412515.2 Diachasma alloeum | reverse complement strand
TTGGTAGAACCGTGGGGAGGGGGTAATAAGTGTGAATAGTATATATTTGGAAAATTCCCAAGAATTATCAGTACCCCGCCAACAGTTGTTGTGTATCCGTGGCTAAGTTTCCTGCGAGATTTGGCGAAATAGAGGTATGTAATTAATTTGCAAGTTTCGTTCATAAGATTGGTTCCATTTTATGATATCAATTTGTGTTCATTTTTTATTACAAAAGATCTTTTTGAAAAA
>NW_021680829.1:78217-94632 GCF_001412515.2 Diachasma alloeum | reverse complement strand
GCCAATATTTTTGACCCCCAAATTTTAGTATCGCGGCCGAGGGACCAGTGGTTACTTCAAAACCGCTTGGGGTTGGGGTACTCGTTCAGTATACGCTGTACCCTCACCGCGCACACACGTCGGAGCCGCGCTATTCCGATCGGTGTGGTGGTGGGTCCTTTACTCACAAGCGGTGGTGGGGGGTAAAATTTTTGACCCCCAAATTTCAATTTCGTGGCCGAGGGACCAGCGGTTCTCCCGAAACCGCTCGGGGTTGGGATACGCGCCCGGGTGACGCACCCGCAGCTACGCTGTACCCCACCGCTCACACACGTCGGAGCCGTGCTACTCTGACAGGTGTGGTGGTGGGGCCATATCGACTTTAGGTGGGGGGCGCCAAAGTAGTTCCCATACTACTCCCAAGTCATGATAGACAAACTCGAGCAAATTCAATACACCGCTATTCGGCTAGCTCTTGGGTACAGGTGTACTACCCCCACCAACATCCTTGTCGGGGAATCAAAACTAACGTGCATAATAAACAGAGCCGAATTTCTCTGTAAATCATTCTTGATAAAAGTTCTCACAAACCAAGCTGCATTAACATCCCAGACAATACATAATTTTTTTGAACTGAGTCCCTACCAACCGAGAGCCAGAGATAAAATGTTGATCAAATGTATTGCAGAAGTTCTTCCTATTAAGAAGCAACTTTATATTAATAGGAATTTCCATGTTTTCTCACACTCATTCGACGCCTACATTCTTTCTATGGACCTAAACGAACACTTGGGTCGATCGGCACAGAGTGAGGGTGATCCCAATGTATTTATTAATGGCAAACTCAATAGAGCATTCCAGGGACACTGTCGCATCTTCACTGATGGAAGCAAAAACCGAGAGGACAATTATGTGGGAGCTGCGTGTGTATGCCCGGAGCTAAACACGCGCATCTCCACCACTCTCAACAGTTTCACGTCGAGTTATACTGCGGAGTGTATTGCACTCACCCTTTCAATGAGACTGATCTCTGAAAACACAGGACTAAATTACGTAATATTGACACTCACTTAGTGCATGCCAGGCTCTCAATTCAGGCAAATTAACTGTTAAAACCAATCCATATATATGTGATATCAGAGAACAATACGTGAAAATTATGAAAGAAAGTAATCCTCCCACTAAAATAACAGTGCTGTGGATTTCCTCACATTGCGGTATTGAAGGAAATGAAAAAGTTGACAGACTAGCTGGAGATGCGACAGGTGACCTGTCAGAAGAATATCTCGTACCATACACCGATTATAGAAACTATTTTAAAACAGCAGAATACAGCAGTACCACGAACAGAATTGTAGATTAGGCGACAAATGCACAGAAAAAAAAAGGAACAGAATGTTTCAGCCACTTCTTCAAGGAGTCTGCAAAACCCTAGTATAAAACTTATCAACTTAAGAGAAATGATATAGTCACTGTTAACCGGATTAGAGCCAATCATTACCACCTTGCAGCCTCCTTAGAAAGAGCTGGAATAATCAGTGATCCTAGCTGTTCTTACGGAGCAGAAGCTCAAGATTTTGAACATGGAAAAATAAAAAATGGAAATGTCCAAAGTACAGCCAACAACGATCAGACCTACTAAATAAATTAGCAAAAACCAACTGTTCACGGTCCTACACTATGAAAAAATTCACGGATGCAACTGACCATAAATACATAGAAGAAATGTGTAAATTTTAAAAAAATTGTAACTTACAAATTTAAGTGTATAAAGGGAAAAAAATGTATAACATACTGACAGTGTAAATAACTCACACGGATTCCAATGCTTTAAATAAATAATATAAGGAAAAACTCGTTGTGAATTCTCTATGTACCCCATTCATATCTTTTTTCTCTCCTCTTCTCATGATATGAAAATGGGAGAAAAACCGGAGGAGAAAGGGACACACCCAGAACTTACTCTAAATTCTCTGTGTATCTTATTCGAACCTACTTCCGCTCTTCTCCTTTTCTATTAAGGAAAGGGTGAAGAGAAAGACAGGAATGACACATAGTACGAGAATAGGAAAATGGGAGGAAAAAGGAACACAGAGAGAACTCGTTGTGAATTCTCTATGTACTCCATTCTTATCTTTTTTCTCTTCTCTTCTTATGATATGAAAATGGGAGGAAAACCGGAGGACGAAGGGATACACAGAGAACTTGCTCTGAATTCTCTCTGTATCCTATTCGGGCCCATTTCCTCTCCTTTCCTTTTCTATTAAGGGAAGAGTGAAGAAAAAGATAGAAATGACATATAGTACGAGAATAGAAAAATGGAAGGAAAAAGGGACACAGAGAGAACTCGTTGTGAATTATCTATGTATCCTATTACTACATTTTTCTTCTCTGCTTCTTCGACACACAGAGAACTTGCTCCGAATTCTCTCTGTATCTTATTCAGACCTATTTCCTCTCTTTTCCTTTTCTATTAAGGAAAGAGTGAAGAGAAAGACAGGAATAGCGCATGATACCAGAATAGGATAATGGAATGAAAAAGGGACACACAGAGTACTTGCTCCGAATTCTCTCTGTATCTTATTCGGACCTATTTCCTCTCTTTTCCTTTTCTATTAAGGGAAGAGTAAAGAGAAAAACAGGAATGGCACATGGTACGAGAATAGGATAATGAGACGAAAAAGGTACACAGAAAGCACTCCCTGAAAATTATCTGTGTATCTCATTCACATACTTTTCATCTTTGCTTTTTAGGATATGAAAATAGGAGGAAAAGGGGACACAGAGAGAACTCGTTATGAATTCTCTATGTACCTCACTCATATCTTTTTTCTCTCCTCTTCTCAGGATATGAAAATGAGAAGAAAAAGGAATACAGACGGAAAACTCCTTCGGAATTCTTACCACATCCGATTCCTATAATTTTCACACTTATCTTTATCAGAAAGAAGAGTCACAAATAGGATGCGAGAAGAGTACGGAAAGGAATCAGAAATGTAGACGAGGATAGGCTAAGAGGACCCATTGGGAATTCTTTTCTATTTTTTGCTTCCGAATCGAAGCATTGAAATAGTTCGATTTGTCGATTCTCTAATTTTGCTTGAAAATGATTTAGAATGATCTGAAATGTAAAAATACGCAGTTTGAAGACCATGTATGTATGTGCGGATGGTCAACTTGGTCCACTTGCTGTTGACCTTTTAGAAAATCGAAGGAATAAAGGACTAAAATAATTCCAAACAAGTGGCATCTAGCGAGTGGTGTTGTCATCGGGTTGTTGGTCCCTCGCTGTTTTCACCCTCATAGCGGGTGGGTTGGGTGGTAGTGAGTTGTTTGTCACTCGCTACGCTCGCTCCCATAACGGGTGGGTTGGGTAGGGTCGAGTTGAAGTGAGGGTGATACATAAAAGCCACATAAAGAGCTTACCGTTCGTTCCATATCGGAAATTACGTTTTTTTTAATCTTTCATCGTAAAAAATAGAAACATCGCTCGATGGATATTGACCGTAATCTAATCAGCTCTAAGTTACGTCTACACCCGTTGATTTCGTCATTGATCCAGACGATTGCATAATCCATTTTTTAGAAACCGTGAAGCAAAATTTGTGACGTACATACCGTGCACGAAAAATACACACACGCGCATATTAAAGGGAAAAATCTGGATTGGTTAAAGTAGCGCAGTGTTACATCCACAGGAACATTATAAAATTGAGTCTACTGATATTTATTGCACTGTTCCAGCGTAATCGAGCAAAATATTGTTCCGAGTAAGGGGGAAATACTTAGTCCTCTCCTATCGAGATACGCGGTAGCGTATCGGCCAAGAAAAGTTTTAACCGACTGAGCAAAACATCAGGCCGAGTGCACCGCGTATCTATACACGACAGAACTTCCCCCTCCACTACCTTTAAATGACTTACATTCGGTATAATGAAAACGGGACGACAAATCGGGAAAGTATCGTTAGTTACATTATATAAATCTCCTATAAGCTTTTCAACGGTGTAACTATGGTATTTTTTGGATTAACAGTAAAAAAGGTACGCCCATAGCAATGAATTGATATTCACATTCTCGCGATTCACATTATAAAGTCGGAGAATCAAGTTGTAACTTTGGCAGCGCCGGTCCAACTGAGCCTCATATCCAACGTTGAAGTGTTGCCACCAGTCCATTTGAATGTGGGTTGTGATGTTGTTATGGAGAACCACGGGAAATGTTCTTCTTCACGTTAAATTACTTATTAGAATGAAACGGAATATCGACTCGGTATTCTATGTTGCTTTCTCTTGTCAAAAATTCGAATTTCATCCCGCCATATCTATATTCATATGCGGACCTCGGACATAAAGGTAGTTTATGCACTGTTTGTGAGGTTATCGGTTTATGTTTGAAATGTGATAAAAGTGAGATGTGTCGAAAATATTGTGTGATCAAGTATTAAATGTCCGTGAATAGTTAAATTCGAAAAGAAAATATTTATTTTCTCCGAGTGTAACAGAGAATGTTTTCATTCCGTGGAAAAAAATTCTCTAAATTAAGTGACAGTGAAATGCGAACAATTTTGTGACTATTTAGGAAAAATTAGTAGGAGATGGTGGGATTAAATGGACACTTTGAACCCTTTTCAAAATATTGAAGTCTTATTGTCTTTTTGAAGTGCTGATGAAATACAATTTTTAAAAAATTAAAGTACAGTCAGCCCCTTTGTAATGAGCTTAGACTGAGCTCAATCGATAAATTTGTTCCTTGGTTATAAATATTGAAACAAGAAGTCAGAAGAGTCCATTCTACCCAATGTTCGCCTAATATTTTTAAAAACAAAAAAAACAAAAACATGTTTTCAAAAAGAATTCTTTGTGAACATTTTGTTCGACTATTCCTATAAGGAAATCAATTCATCTCTTCAAGAAATACAATCCACATAGGAATCATCAGAGCAAAAATTGAATGAGGAACCAAATCAAGTCAGAAAATTATTAATAGATGATTAAAAATTGAAATTCGGTGGAGACAATAAATCTGGAGTAAAACCGTTTATTTCCCTTCAATTATTGATTCAAAAAATGTTCTATCCTTATGAAAAATGAATCAGTTAAATTGAATTGAAAAGAACAAATTTCACCGGATGTAAACACAATCCTTGCTTATTTTGAAAAAAATAATGAAATCTGCCTAAAAACACAAAAACAAATGTTTTTGTAAAAAAACTGGCCCAAGAAAAAGTTTTATTTGATTCTCTTTGGGAAGTCGAAGTTTTTGAAAAATACATAGAAATAAAAAAGGAAGCCAAGTCCGGAATTTTGAATAAATGGTGATAGTACACAATCAGGTTTCTATAAGAAAAATAGTTCTCAATGGTATAAGTATTTTAAAGAAATTCTCCATGAAATAAAAAATCAATAGGAGCAGGACCGACGTTCTTGGCGCAGAGTTTTTCAACTCATTGTCTGTATCAATCTAATCCTGTACCCTTTGATCCGCACCAAGGACGTTGGTCCTGCTCCTACTGATTTTTTATTTCATGGAGAATTTTTTTAGAATACTTATTCCATTGAGAACTATTTTTCTTACAGACACCTGATTGTGCACTATCACCATTTATTCAAAATTCCTGACTTGGCTTCCTTTTCTATTTTTTTCTTATACATTTCAGACATTGATAATTTTTTCCAAGTTAGGGGAGAGTGTGGTGTAACCCTTGATGGCCCTAATGACATAAATCTATTGACGTTCGCAGACGATTTGGTAATTATCTCGGAAAACGCTCTGTGGGCTCAGAAAAACATTAATATTTTGACCGACTTTGTATCACGTAAAAAACTCACGATAAATCTGAAAAAAACCCAAATTGTCAGTTTCAAGAATGGTGGCAGAAGGGCAAAAAACTTGACGTCGGTGAAGATAGTGGAGTTCGTGGACTCATACGCCTATCTGGGAGTGGAGTTCACTAGCTTCGCTCTGGGCCTCAAGGCAGCTCGAAATGCGGCCGCTAAGGCCATACAGACAATGGGTGTAGCCCTAAATATATTGGTGAGAGCCAAGTCTGACTCTTGGAAGAGTAATCTGAGAATTTATGAAAGCACTGTAGCCTCTACCATTTTGTACGCGTCTCCGGTTTGGGCCCTTAGATATCTGGACATTATTGACTCAGCGCAATGTACTTTTTTCAGGCGGCGCTTCAGGCTCCCTACCTCCACGCCAGGATATTTAATTAGACTCGAATTGGACTTAGCGTCTTTAGTGGTTCGTGTTTTCTCTTTAACCTTGAATTGGATAATTAAAATACTCAGTATGGAGCCCAATCGTTTGCCGAGACTTTGTCTTCTCAGACAACTCGCGCTGTTCCACTCTGGTCCCAGCGGATCAAGCGTGAGGCAGATGAGACACCTCTCAAATTTCAACTGGGTATGTCAGGTAAACGATTTGTTAGCATTCCTCCTACTCCTCCAGGCCATTTTGCGGTTCTGAGCAATTCAATTGCTGAAAACCGCAAAATGGCTTGGAGGAGTAGGAAGAATGTGTATAATTATACTGGCGGTCGGAAAAATAATTTTTTTTGGATTTGTTAGCACTTGTAGATGTTGAGGATTTATGAAATAATTTACAATCAGAGTACTGGGAGGAGAGGAGGGAGAACCTTGTGATTCGCTTGTCTCTGTATTATGGGGGCGTAAATATAGATCGCGCAAAAAATTCAGTTAACATTCAGATTCCCCTCCCGAGAGGACTGGAAGAATGTACAGCGAAATTTTTGAATGAAAGATGTCCTTGGCCATATAGTTGCATCATGATTTAAACTTGAAGGGTTATTTAGGATTGAAAGAATGATTAAACACAGTTTTATAATCGTAAATGTAATTAAGTTTTATTCAGCAACGTAACGCGACAACGGTCGAGGCGCAAGTGGCACATAGTATGAGTATATCTCAGAGGCGCAACGGCGCCGTGGCGACACAGTCAGCCACACTGTCGGTAACAAGGAGACTGGCGTAGGGCGCTAAATTCAACACTCCCTCCCGCCATAGACAGTATCCTTGAGTCCTCTCCAGTCTTCTTCTCTCCTGGTAATATAGTCTCGTTCATGAGAAAGTTTCTTATTTGGTAACTTTATCTTCGCCTCAGTATTCTCGCAAAGTAATTTCGTCAGTTTAATCTCATCAGTTTTTCCATCTCGCCAATTTTATCTCTCCAAGAAGGTCTCGCCAAATTAGTTATTTCCGAAACAAACAGAAAGAAAGTAATTTAAATATTTACTTTCATTATTAGGTCCATCAAACGCTTGTGTAATTCAAACGCCAATGATTTGGTGAAAACATCAGCTAGCTGATCCCTTGAGCCAATCCAAATGATTTTTATAGAATTCTTTTTAACACATTCCTTTATATAATGTAATTTGTTCTCTACAATGTGTCTCAATTGCATTCCTCCATTTGTTTCTGCACTAACAATAGCAGATTTATTATCACACCTTAGGATCATTGGAACAGGGGGATCAACCAGTATTAGTTTCATAGAGTTGTGCAACGACATCATTTCTCGACTCGCCTCGCTCATTGCAACATACTCAGCTTCACACGTAGAAAGTGCTAATGTAGTTTGTTTGTGAGTTTGCCAAATGATCGAATCACCAAACAGTCTAATCACAAATCCACAAGTTGTGATTGAATCTTTACAATCAGAGAAACTCGCATCAGAATAACCCTGAATGTCATTAGTCTCACCTGAATAGCTCAGACCCAAGCCCGTAGTACCTCTCAGATACCGAAAAATTCTTTTTACCATTTCCCAATCACTTTCTTTAGAATTTACTTGATATCTGCTTATCACATTGACTGCATATGCAATGTCTGGTCTCGTAGCACCAGCCAAATACAAAAGACTACCTACAGCATCTCTGTAAGGGATGTTTGCTTTTGTTTCTGCCCTTTCCAAAGTCCCTTTATCATATTCTGTTTCTCTCAATTTTCTCTCATTATAAGCTACTTGAGAAGTATTCATTGCTGTACGTTGTGAATGTGCTTTATCAAAGCCAAACCTACTTAATATCTTTTGAATATATTTTTCCTGATTTAATTTAAAATTTGATTTTCTCTGTCTCGCCTAATAGTTATGCTCAGGAATTCTTTGGGTTCTCCCAGGACTGTCATTTCAAATTCGCTACTTGAATTACTCTTTACTTCAGCCAATTTATTGTTATCATTACTCGCCAACAACATATCATCTACCTAAAGTACCAGAAGCAAGAACTTGTCTTCATCTCGCCAAGTGAATAAACAAGGTTCTAAATCCGAGTTCTGCAGACCCATACTCAAAGTACTGGGAGGAGAGGAGGGAGACTTCGGTGAATTTTATATTCCACCGTTTGGGACTGATACGAAGACCATAAAGTGCTTTCTCCAATTTGTACACATTTTCTCGCCTATCTTTGTCAGTATGATCAGTTCCTTCTGGAATGTCCATGTAAATTCCCTCATCTATCACACCATTGAGGAAAGCAGTTTTAACATCTAGTTGACACACCTCTAGATTGTATTTATTTATAATTGATATAACTATTCTCACCAAAGGTAAACGANCCGTGGCGACACAGTCAGCCACACTGTCGGTAACAAGGAGACTGGCGTAGGACGCTAAATTCAACACTCCCTCCCGCCATAGACAGTATCCTTGAGTCCTCTCCAGTCTTCTTCTCTCCTGGTAATATAGTCTCGTTCATGAGAAAGTTTCTTATTTGGTAACTTTATCTTCGCCTCAGTATTCTCGCAAAGTAATTTCGTCAGTTTAATCTCATCAGTTTTTCCATCTCGCCAATTTTATCTCTCCAAGAAGGTCTCGCCAAATTAGTTATTTCCGAAACAAACAGAAAGAAAGTAATTTAAATATTTACTTTCATTATTAGGTCCATCAAACGCTTGTGTAATTCAAACGCCAATGATTTGGTGAAAACATCAGCTAGCTGATCCCTTGAGCCAATCCAAATGATTTTTATAGAATTCTTTTTGACACATTCCTTTATATAATGTAATTTGTTCTCTACAATGTGTCTCAATTGCATTCCTCCATTTGTTTCTGCACTAACAATAGCAGATTTATTATCACACCTTAGGATCATTGGAACAGGGGGATCAACCAGTATTAGTTTCATAGAGTTGTGCAACGACATCATTTCTCGACTCGCCTCGCTCATTGCAACATACTCAGCTTCACACGTAGAAAGTGCTAATGTAGTTTGTTTGTGAGTTTGCCAAATGATCGAATCACCAAACAGTCTAATCACAAATCCACAAGTTGTGATTGAATCTTTACAATCAGAGAAACTCGCATCAGAATAACCCTGAATGTCATTAGTCTCACCTGAATATCTCAGACCCAAGCCCGTAGTACCTCTCAGATACCGAAAAATTCTTTTTACCATTTCCCAATCACTTTCTTTAGGATTTACTTGATGTCTGCTTATTACATTGACTGCATATGCAATGTCTGGTCTCGTAGCACCAGCCAAATACAAAAGACTACCTACAGCATCTCTGTAAGGGATGTTTGCTTTTGTTTCTGCCCTTTCCAAAGTCCCTTTATCATATTCTGTTTCTCTCAATTTTCTCTCATTATAAGCTACTTGAGAAGTATTCATTGCTGTACGTTGTGAATGTGCTTTATCAAAGCCAAACCTACTTAATATCTTTTGAATATATTTTTCCTGATTTAATTTAAAATTTGATTTTCTCTGTCTCGCCTAATAGTTATGCTCAGGAATTCTTTGGGTTCTCCCAGGACTGTCATTTCAAATTCGCTACTTGAATTACTCTTTACTTCAGCCATTTTATTGTTATCATTACTCGCCAACAACATATCATCTACCTAAAGTACCAGAAGCAAGAACTTGTCTTCATCTCGCCAAGTGAATAAACAAGGTTCTAAATCCGAGTTCTGCAGACCCATACTCAAAGTACTGGGAGGAGAGGAGGGAGACTTCGGTGAATTTTATATTCCACCGTTTGGGACTGATACGAAGACCATAAAGTGCTTTCTCCAATTTGTACACATTTTCTCGCCTATCTTTGTCAGTATGATCAGTTCCTTCTGGAATGTCCATGTAAATTCCCTCATCTATCACACCATTGAGGAAAGCAGTTTTAACATCTAGTTGACACACCTCTAGATTGTATTTATTTATAATTGATATAACTATTCTCACCAAAGGTAAACGATCTACTCGAGCATAAGTTTCCCTTAATTCATAAATGTTCTTATCCTTGAAACCTCTGATTACTAGTGTCGCCTTGAATCTTATTTTTTTATTTGCCTCATTTTTACACTTAAAAACCCATTTTGAATCAATGTCATTGAATCTTTTTCCATTCATCATACTTAAAGGTCTTTTAACAATTTTCCATTCTTGATTTATTTCTAACGAGTTAANCATCATACTTAAAGGTCTTTTAACAATTTTCCATACTTGATTTCTTTCTAAAGAGTTCAATTCTTCATCAACCGCATTTAACCAAGAATCTTTATTTTTATTATTTATAGCTTCTCGATAATTTGAGAAATCTTCATTTATGCTTAATAAAAGTGCATGATACACTTCATCTTACTATTGTGCTAAATCTATCTCCTCTGTATTACTGATAACACTAGGGAAGAAAAAATTTCCTTTCACGTTCTCATCAATTTCCAACTCTGAAAAGCTATTATCATTTATTGTTTTATCTTTTATATCAACTGTCTTCATTTTCTTGGTGTTTTGTTCTGAAACTTCTTTCCTTTGTCTACCTCTTTTGCATTTTATCTCTCCCTCCGGTTTTGAAGAATCCTCGGCCTCACCTTGATTCTTTTCGAACTCAACAACCCATTCATATTTATTCTCGATTTGTCCATGGTCTGGGAAATCTTTGATGCCGTTTCCCTTGTATTTATCGCCATACGCTAATTTTTCATTGAATTTAACATGTCTACTTTCATAATATTTTCCTAGCTCTGGCTTTAAGAGTTGATACCCTGTTGGAGTATATCCAACCAAGACCATACCCACACCTCGAGGTCCAAACTTTGGGCCATCATTTCTAGCAATTTTTACATAACCTAGACTACCGAATCTTTTGATTTTATTAACATCTAAGCTGTGATCAGGTGCAAATCTTTCTGAGGAATTATCATATTGTTTGATTTATGTGGAGTCCTATTGTAAGCGTAAACTGCAGCAGTTAAGCCCAGATCCCACATGCCCTTTGGCAGTCTTGAGTCAAACATATAACATCTCACATTTTTCTGGATAGTTTGATTAAATCTCTCAGCGACACCATTGTGTTCAGGTGTATCAAGGGAAGCTAACTGTAATTCTGCCCCTAGACCCTTAAGAACTTCAATTGTATGCCCGCCTGTATACTCTGTTCCCTGATCTGACCTAAGATAACACACTTTCGCATCATAACCCAGTAAATTACGCGCACTTCTAATGAACATCTCAAAACAACGTCCTGTTTCACTTTTCGCCTTCATTGGATAAGCCATAGCGAATCTTGAGAAGTCATCGATGAACACAGAAATAAATCTGTATCCCTTAGGATGAGAAATTGGAGTAATAGGTCCCATCACATCTGAGTGAATTATTTGCAATGGTGCTGTTGCTCGCCTGCGCACCGACGTGAATAATAATTTATTGAATTTAGACGTTAAGCAGACCTCANCAATCTCTAATGAATTCATCATCAAATTTTACAGCATTCAATTCTTTATTATCTGGGAATTTCTTTTGTAATGCCTTGAGGCAACTCGTTGAGGCATGTCCAAATCTACAATGCCACGACATGACATCCTAATTCTTCAAATAGCTATTTTTATCAATTGAAAGTTTTGGAAAATCTTCTCACGAATCATCCTATGGGAATTCACCAACATCTTGCAATTTCCTGTCTCAAATGGTGTAATCGAAATTTGATTGTTCATAGGGAATCTTTTCTTTAGTAATTATTTTCCGTTTTATTTTTTCACTTCCTTTTTCATTATGCTTTTCTTCCTTTGCCTTTTCTTCAATTTTATTTTCTTCCTCATTACTCTTATTAATTTTGTCTGTTTTCTCACCTGTTTCAGTCTGTAAATTTGCTGTGACACTTCTGGTAAGATATCTTCTCACCTCATTCTCACCCCCAGTGACATCAGCCACATTTGCTACTTCCCCTGTTTATTTGCTTGAAAGAATTCTGACTGATAGAGTTTGACTTTACTATTTCTAAATCGATTATCCAGTAAGGTTTTCCGTAAATTCCCGAGATGAAAAGTTCATTCGACAATGGATCAAATATATCAATTTTCTTGTCATCTAAATTGATTGCTAATCTCATTTCGGCAAATTTTCTTAATGATAGCAGATTTGCTTCAAGAGCTTCTGCAAAAATAACTTTGTCAATTTCTAATAATTTACCACTCGCCAGTTCAATTTCTATTTTTCCTGCTCCCTCCGTTTTTAAGTCTGCTGACTCATTTTTATTCGCACACGTAATTACTCCACAATCTAATTCATTGAATGTTTTAAATATAATCGTAGAATTTGTTAAATGCTCGGTCGTGCCTGAATCTGCCAGAAAATCTGTCAGAAACTTATTTCCATTTGTTTGTTGACTATCTGCATAAAATGGTTCAGCACTTGATTGATCATAATTTTCTTTTTCCTTACTTTGATTGGAGTTATTTTTCTCTGTAGTTTTGTCGGAACTGGATTTCTTGTTTGATTTGTGAGATGACTTAAACCCTTGTTTGTTCTCGTCTCTTTTATGAGAAAACCGACTCTTATCGAATCTTCCTCTTTTACTTGGACCATATGTCTCACCTCTCATTAGTCTTTTCGTTCCTCTATTGTTACTTCTGTATTGATCTTGATAATTATTTCGATAATTATTTCTTGAAATGGAATTGTACCTTGGAGTCTGTTTAGAGTATCCTGAGCCACTTGGTGCATTGTCATTGTGGGGTACGTTTGGGCAATCTCTCCCCTTGTGATTCCCAAACTGGTTGCACTTGTAGCACAAGTATCCTTTCCCTTTATTGGGACAGTCTGGTCCTTTGTGCCCATTGCCTGACAAGCAAAACACCTTGGCCCCTTGTGCTGTGCAAAATTAGCAGTTTTAATATCAGAATCTGAGAGCTCACTTTTCATAGTAGCTTCTTCTTCTAATATCGCAATTTTCAACTCGTGAAAAGTCAAGCCCACACCTATAGCTTTCCTTGTTACGTTTTCAATGATTTTAATGTTGGGAAAAGCTTTTATTACTGCATTGTAGAATGCATCTTTCTTTTCGCTTTCAGTCAGAGGAATGGTGTCAGGAGCATTTTCATAAGTTGCAGTTTTCTCATCAAACATATCGTTAAACACGCCAGCTGTCATTTTAGCAGGATTGTATCTCACATTATAAAGATCTTGTCTCACCGAGTGTGAAGTTCTATTAAACTCAGCCATTTTCAATTCTTTCAGTTTCGTCAATATTTCTTTTGGATCTTGTAATTTGACACCTTTAGGATGATAACTTCTGTCCAAATGATTGATCAGAATTTCTCTAACTTTGTGCTTCTGTTCTGCAAGAGTTTCCTCGTCCACAGTAACCAGAATGCTATCATCAATGATGTGTAAAACTTTATTAGTTTTAATTTCTGACGAGAAATAATCATAGAAATGTTCATACTTCATTTTACTGTCCATTTTGTAATCTCTTTTGAAACTCATTCCCTTGTTAAGCAATTCAATTTGTAATTTATTGGTTACCGCGCCAGTTAATTGACTCAAAGGATTTACATTGTTTACTTGACTTGACTTTGTCTGATTAATTTCATTGATCTGTTTATTGACTATTGAACTAATTTGACTTTCTAGATTTGTATGCTCATCTGACATCACTCCTCCATCTATTGTTTTCTCTTTGTTTGTTGTTACCTGGATTGATGATTCGACAGTATTGCGATGATTATTGGAGGCTCTTATCACTTCTCCAATTTTGTCATTGTGCTTTTTGTCCAAGGCACTCAACAGCTCCTGTTACTCCTTTTTGTCTTATGCTCTCGCCTCAGCATTCAGTCTCACCTGGTTTCTATTCTCTGTTAGACCTTCATACAGTGCTTTTGTTGAAGTTATATTTGAGTTACAGAGCTTTTCCACCATGCTCTTCAACTCAGCCAACTGTGTATCTACAGAGACTGTTTTGACAGTCTTGTTGCCGTTAGGCTCAACTGATTCATCATCTAGATTAGAATTTACCAATTTCAAGTTAATATTTACTTTATTATCTGCTGTAATCTGGGGTTTCAGTTTGATTTGGTCAGTTTTGTCAACATCAATATTACCTGTGGTTTTTTCGCCTCCACTTAGCTCGCCGCCATTTAACTCGCCGCTATTCGTCTCGCCTCCAGTCAATTCGCTTGACTTGGACTCGCCTGTGGCCCTCGCCTCTGTATTTACCAAATCTTCACTCATTTCACTTGACCCATTCTCGATCACAGCTGTTGTTGACACTTGACTCTTCGGATCGTAACCAGGTAAATACATTGGCTTTTGTTCAGCCATCCTCTGAGAAATCTCTTTTATCTTATTTAAAGTACGAAACCGAAAAATTTAGGATTATTTGTATTTGGTTACATTTTTAAATTCAGGTGCAAAATCCCAAACTCGACTTGTTAAACAGTCCTCCCTCTCTCTCAGATGCGCCCCGGTTGCGCGCGCAACCCACCCATTGCGTCTACTTGTTGAAGCCTGTTGAAACCCGTGTTCGCCTTCACTGCCGAGAAACTATTGTCACGGCCTCACTTGGCTTTATTCTTTTGTTTTTCACTAAATATGATTTTATTTATGACAAAACATATTTCTTGCTTTTCAGTGATTTTTGTGAATTTAATAGGATTTCTTTATTAATTCTTTACTAATTCTTTATTAATTTTATTTATATTAATTCTTTATTAATTCTTTTCTTTTTAATTCTTTTGACGTCGTGGACAATTAATTTCCGGCCGTCATTTTGATCACTTCTATTTTTCGTTCTCACCAATTCACTTCACTTAATTAATGTATTTTTCAGTACTTACATTTTCTCTGAGTACTTACCATTTTCTTCTCGTCTGTCATCACTCACCCAGCTCGCCCCGATTTTTTCTGGATATCCTTTTGTATCGCGTGTGATCCAACCGAACACGTGCCCGACCGCCCGATAGCGTCCTTTTAGATTTTCCGATTTATTGCTTTCAATCCTTTAATTCATGATAAATTTAATCACGCGCAGTGGAAGCGTGCTGGGCCCATAACCTGAAGGGTTATTTAGGATTGAAAGAACGATTAAATATAGTTTTATAATCGTAAATGTAATTAAGTTTTATTCAGCAACGTAACGCGACAACGGTCGAGGCACAAGCAGGGGGGTCGAGCTCCCGTGTTAAAGTGTTAGACAGACTTTTGCCGAAATCGACCACTTAGGGCGCTGTTGGGCGGTGGCGGGGATTTCAATGGGGATAGGAAGTGACAGCATACTTATTTTTTGAAATATTCACCTG
Organism: Diachasma alloeum; assembly: GCF_001412515.2. Taxonomy (NCBI): domain Eukaryota; kingdom Metazoa; phylum Arthropoda; class Insecta; order Hymenoptera; family Braconidae; genus Diachasma; species Diachasma alloeum. Next base: position 79,119 of record NW_021680829.1, on the reverse strand, counting down.
TCATCAACTTTGGGAAAAACACTCAGTAGGAATCAAAAATAAATTAATAAATAAATTGCATACTCAATGATACAAATCCAAGGAGAAGTATCCATCGGGAGTGCACTAATCACACACGGTACGTGAACAATATAATACTAATATTGTCAGTTTTAATCAGGCGAAGAATCCATTACAGATTCAAACAGCAATAGTATTGGCGTTCTGTACTAATTATAATTCATTAATCAATTGAAGGGCCAATCTAGGTTCCTCAAAAACTACAATATCGGTTTCTTCTGTTATCAGATATATCCTGGGATCATAGACTCCGTGACGTATGTATGCATTGTACGAGGGTACACAGCAAGGGCGAATCGTTTCTTTCAATTTCCAACAACGGATACAGAACGATTAAGAATTCGATTATCTGTGGCATTAACTCACGAGGGTCGAAAGTCCCGAGGGTCATTAGAAGATGGTCAAATTTCATGAGAACCAAATGCTTCAAGGCTCACAAAGGGAACGTCAAATTTTGAAAGGGGTCAAACGTCACGAGAGTCAGAAGAGAGTAATGAAATTTCACGATGGTTGAATGCCACAAGGGTCAGTTCACCGAGGGTCCAACGTCACAAGGGGATGACCAAATTTCTCAAGGGTCACACGGGTCACAAGGAAACACGATGCTTAGACGATCCTTAAAAGTCACATGGAACAATCTCAGGCTCTTAATTGTGAGAGGGATAACTGTGCTAATTATCGAGCTTATTGAATTTCCACGGAATCATTTGGGGCTCTGAAAAATTGAAAAATTTACCATCCCCTGTGATCCTCATGACGTTTGACTTTTGTGAAATTTGACAATCCCATGATAACCCTCATGTCGATCGACTTTCATGAAACTTGATCGTCCCCTTGTGACC
>NW_021680829.1:66351-78005 GCF_001412515.2 Diachasma alloeum | reverse complement strand
ATAATACTAATATTGTCAGTTTTAATCAGGCGAAGAATCCATTACAGATTCAAACAGCAATAGTATTGGCGTTCTGTACTAATTATAATTCATTAATCAATTGAAGGGCCAATCTAGGTTCCTCAAAAACTACAATATCGGTTTCTTCTGTTATCAGATATATCCTGGGATCATAGACTCCGTGACGTATGTATGCATTGTACGAGGGTACACAGCAAGGGCGAATCGTTTCTTTCAATTTCCAACAACGGATACAGAACGATTAAGAATTCGATTATCTGTGGCATTAACTCACGAGGGTCGAAAGTCCCGAGGGTCATTAGAAGATGGTCAAATTTCATGAGAACCAAATGCTTCAAGGCTCACAAAGGGAACGTCAAATTTTGAAAGGGGTCAAACGTCACGAGAGTCAGAAGAGAGTAATGAAATTTCACGATGGTTGAATGCCACAAGGGTCAGTTCACCGAGGGTCCAACGTCACAAGGGGATGACCAAATTTCTCAAGGGTCACACGGGTCACAAGGAAACACGATGCTTAGACGATCCTTAAAAGTCACATGGAACAATCTCAGGCTCTTAATTGTGAGAGGGATAACTGTGCTAATTATCGAGCTTATTGAATTTCCACGGAATCATTTGGGGCTCTGAAAAATTGAAAAATTTACCATCCCCTGTGATCCTCATGACGTTTGACTTTTGTGAAATTTGACAATCCCATGATAACCCTCATGTCGATCGACTTTCATGAAACTTGATCGTCCCCTTGTGACCTCGTGACGTTTGACTCTCATGGAATTTGACCATCCTCTTATGACTCTCGTGTTGACTCTCGAATTGACTCTGGTGCCGTTTCACCCTTGTGAGATTTTACTCTGGTGACGTTTGATCCTCGTCAGATTTGACTCTAGTGAGGTTTGACCCTCGCGAGCTTTTTACCCTGGTGAAGTTTGACGCTCGTAAGGTGTGACTTCGGTGATGTTTGACCCTTATGAGCTATGATTCTGATGATGTCTGACCATCGCGAGGTATGATCTTGGTGACGTTTAACCCTCGTGAGGTATGACCATTATAAGGTTTGACCCTCGTGAGGTATGACCATTATAAGGTTTGACCCTCGTGAGGCATGACTCTGGCAGCGTTTGATCCTCATGAGGTATGACCCTGGTGACGTATATTACGTCATCCCCAGCCAACTCCGCGACTATAGGGTTTAAAATCTCATGAATTCACATAAAAACTGAAGCACGTAGAATATCAAGGAAAAAAGGAGGAAAAATAAATGTGTATTACATTAACATGGAAAACATACTTTGTGCGAAATGTCTGTTTTCCAAATGATGAATAAATTAATTTGAAATGATGATTGAAATATGATACTAGCATATTGCCCTTTCTATGCCTCTCACCAAAAATACTGGATCCCTGAACTTGTGAATATGGAGTCTTCTGCCACCGAAAGTGAAATGCGCTTGCGCCTGCTTAGTTTTATCTCTTTTGTCTCTACAGGACCAAATAATATTAGAATGAAAGATTATACTACTACTTGTCAAACGCGCTAAAAGTTAGGAAATTCTGCGTTGACCTATGTATCAAGTAAAATTACGCATAATATCTTAGTTCTCTATTCGGTACAAATTTTACCAAGTTTATCATGTTTTTTACCACTTTTATACGAGACAGAGATGTATCACTTACTATTATAATTAAGTAATTCAATTTATTGTATACCACGGTACCTCCACTGTTATGGGGCGAGGTCCCTGAAGGACAGTTATCAATAATAAATGAAATAAAATAAAAAAAATATTGTTCCGAGTAAATCGGTTCATGTTTGCTGTTATTGCTCTGAGGCTAAATTTAATCGCTTTATTTGCTTTATGCACTTGTTGAAATATTTATATTGAACTATGAATTATTCCTAGTTATTTTTTTAAAGACGAAAACTCGGGCAGTTGTAGGAACCACTTCTTTGCTATCTTTGGCTGCGGAATTGTCGGCTATGTTCGACTTGATCATTTGATGTCCGGTAAATTCATACACTATCAGTTATATGACAATCCCCTCTAAACTTTTCTGCATATTGAATTTAGGATTTTACGATATTTCCTCAGATAAACGATGGGAAGAGAGGAACAACGATAAAATCCAATAGACAAATGTTGGTAAGGTCAGCCATATATAATTATCTTTCAATATCAATGCTGACACTGCATTGCTTTGTCCAAGTTGGTCAGAGTAGCACACTATTACATCCACAGAAACATCACGAAGTTGAATTTGCTCATTTTTATGGCATTGATCCCGTGTAATTAAGCAAAAGGTTGATCGGATTAATTGGCTTCATCTTTTCTGTGATTGCCCTGAACTTAAATTTAATCGGTTTATTGACTTTATATAGTTGTTGAAATAATTAGATTGAACTAGGAATTATTCCTAATCCCTTTCTTGAAGGCGGAAACTCGGCTAGCTTCGACTTTATTATTTAATGTCTGTTACATTCATACAGTAACAGCTATGTGACAGTCCGCTCTAAACTTCTCAGCTCATTATGTTCAAGATTTTACGCCACTTTTCTAGATAGACGATGGGAAGAAAGAAACAATGATGAAATCTAATGGAAAAATGTTGGTAAAGACAGCCGTGTAGCTATAATTACCATTCAATCTCATTGCTAAAACTGCATTGCTTTGTCTAAGTTGGTCGAAGTAGCGCACTATTACATCCAGAGAAACATCATGCAGTTGATTTTCTCCTTTTCTATTACATCGTTCCCGTGTAATTAAGCAAAATGTTGGTCCGAGTAATTTGATTCATCTTTGCTGTTATCGGTTTGAGGCTTAATTGAATCAGTTCATTGTCTTTATGCAGCTATTGAAATATTCATATTAAAGTATGCATCATTCCTATTACTCTTTTGAAGACCAAAACTCGCCCAGGTATGAGAACCACTGTTTTTTTATCTTCGGCTGCCGAATTGTCGGCTCGGTTCGACTTCATAATTTTATGTCCGTGACATTCATACAGTAAGACATGTGACAATTCTCTTTAGACTTTACAGCCCATTAAGTTCAAGATTTTTTACCGATATCGGTGGCCGAAGCGGCTAGGTGCGAGCCTCTCATTGGAGAAACGAAATTAAACAGTAACCACATAATTAAGTTTGACAATTATAACTAAATTAGGAAAGACAGAAGCAATTCCAAATTCTCAGGTGGTACTGCCATAATTATTAGAAAAGATATCGAGTATACGATGATCAATTATCCAAATTCAATTAACAACTTAGTTCTAGAATACACGATTATAAAAATCAAAACTCTTGAATCTAAAACATTGTACGTCATCAGTGTTTATGCCACGAATGCAGATAAACGCAGATATATTTTTCTTGATGAACTCAACCATTTATTTAATGAACTGAAATTATTTAATAACGATATATTCTATATCAAGATGGGTGATTTAAATGCCAGAAATCCAGTCTATGGAGACAGCACTCTAAATGAAAGAGGTCGCCATCTTCGCCACTGGGAGCTAGCCAATGAATTAAAATATAAATTAAATATGATTCCACCTCATGAGTACACGTTTATCTCGGCTCAATCGTTCCTGGACTACGTCCTTATTGACTCAAGACCAAACATCGACAATTTGAGAGATGAGAAAATCCATACCCACATATATGACAGCGATCATAAAGCACTTGTAGTAGTCCTCTCGTTGGATTACTCACTGAGCATAAACATTTCTAACAATCAAAGAAACGATTATTTAATTTATAAACAAACTAACTGGGAATCTTTCACTAAATTTTTACACGAAAATTATGAAATAAATATCCCAGACGACAGGAATCTCACAAATTCAGAATTGGATACTTACATTAAAGAAATCTCAGATTACATTACCTCTGCTATAGACTCCAAGGTCCCAAAAGGTACACGTAAAGGTAATATTTATAAATACAAAAATAAAAAAATCACCAAATTGCAAAAACTCAAATCTAAATTATTAACAATCTATAACAAAAAGTTAAAGAGAGACCCGAATAGGCAAGAACAAGAAACCCTACTCGTTTACAATACAATAAAAAACTGTAAGAAAAAACTTAATTTTGAATTTGCTTCCGCGGTTGAGAAACACTGGCAGAACATATATAAAAAAATCGATTTTAGAGATACCGAAAGATTCATGCCGACAATCAATAATATTTTCAGACCTAAAAAAAGGCAAACTATCAATGAATTACGAAGACAAACAAATAATGAAACATTGATTAATGAAGCCGGATGTGACATTAGTAAAATCCCTATAAATAACGACGAATTCATTATAAATGAAGCACAAGATTTAATTAATATTCTTGGTGCTCACTACCAAAGAGTTAATTCACCGCGATATTTAAATGAAAATACCAGACTCAAAGAATTAATTGACAATAAAATTCAAAATCTCACAGATGAAATGTCTAAAGATATTGAAAATAATACGACAGTTACATCTTTCGACAATACTCATAAGGCTTCTAATGCTCGTACGACTTCATCAGTTGAAAATTACTTTACTGAATTTTCAACAGTTAAAATCATCCTAAAATATCTACCCAACAAGATCTCAAGTGGGATAGACAAGATTCCTTCTATAATTATTAAACACCTCCCAGACGTGATGATTGTTGATCTCGTTAAAATTTTCAATAATGCATTAAATAACAATTATTTTCCATCACTATGGAAAACAGCATTAGTTGTACCTATTCATAAAAAAGATAAAAATACTACTGATCCAGCCAGTTACAGACCTATCAGTATGACTCCAGCCCTGAGCAAAATATATGAAGCAATTATAAACAATGCAATTCTAGCACATGATAGCTCCTGTAAAATCATTCCTGATAACCAATATGGCTTCAGGAATAATCATTCCACCTTGCACGCAGTCAACAAACTGCTAAGTGACCTCCAAGAACAAATTTTTCATTTCAAAATGGTCGGTGCTGTCCTTTTGGACTTGGAAAAAGCATTTGATTCGGTGTGGATTAACGGATTAATGTATATATTAATCAAAAATAACTTTCCTAAACATCTTATTAAAACCATATGGAATATGATCCATGACAAGAATTTTCGAGTTATGGACCAAAATAAATCATTGAGTTCACTATTTCAGATCAAAGAAGGATTACAACAGGGAACAATCAATTCCCCCTGTTTGTTTTCAATATTTACTGCACACATGAATGATGCCTTTGAATTTAATAAAAATAATTTCTCTTTAGCTTATGCGGATGATCGCATCATATATGTGGCCGGAAAAAATGGTACAGAGATCTCTGACAAACTTAATATCTTAACTAACAAAGTCAACAATTTATATTCCGCATGGAATCTAAGAGTGAACCCACTGAAAAGCGAAACAATTCTGTTCCGAACTCCTCTGATTCATATGTCAACAAAGAAAAAAAACTCAATTAAAAATTTCGAAATAAAAATAAAAAACCCTGACACTGGAGAAGAAACAATAATTCCCAACAAAAACACGGTAAAATATCTTGGTGTTCATATTGATTATCTAATTCGATGTGCATCCCACACTGATATTCAATTGGAAAAAGCCAAAAGAGATATAAATCTCTTGGTTTCTTGTTCCACAACAAATACATAAACAAAAGAGCTAGAATTATTTGTTATCTTCTCCTGATAAGACCTTTGTTGACTTATGGCTATGGAGGTCTTATGGAATATGGGCTCATATCAGATGGAACGGTTGAGGATTTTCGAAAGAAAATGTTTGAGAGCATGTCTCTTCATGTACAGATCACCTCATTCTAATTATCAACGCAATGTTAGTAACAAAAGTCTTTATGATAAGGCTAATATTCCAAGGATCGATAATTTTGTTTTGAGATTAACGAGAAATTATTTTAATAAAATTAAATACATTAAAAATGACACAATAAATTCGTTGGCTGAGTTCCCAGCGGACGAGGCCATTAGCAGAGCCAGATGTGGAGATGTCAAACCACAGTATTTCACCCTCTACGATAAAATGGGTTTATTCCAGGACGAATGGAACAAACCCATCATATATCATCTGCGAAGACATAAAAAAGACAAAAAAATCCCCATTGATGATGTCCTCTCGAAGGCCCTTATCTATTGTAGAGATATTCCACAGGTGGATGAAGATGACTTCTATAGGGTAGTTAATAAATATTGGTGGCTAAACGCTGATGACAAATTTATGAGAGAATTGTCTGCACGTCAAGTATTATTTAAGGAAAGAAATAAAAATTCAAATAATAACCGACGAGGGTCGAGATTTACCAGGAATAATTTCCGTCCACCATAATTTATTTAAAACCGAATATTTAAATATCTTCTTAGTTATTTACTGAAAAATAAAAAGAAAAAAAAATATACTCTTATCTATACTTACCATAGGAATACATTTGTCATCTAAATGACTAACTAAGAAAAAGACTGACTAATAATGGCAGTTAATAATTTATAATCTTTTTCATAGTAAAGCTTTAAACCACTCAAGAGAATCAAATAAAGGGAGGCAGTTTAACCCCCCTTTTTGTTTCTCAAATCTATTACATGAGCCAATTTTAAAAAGACTCATCACAGGTAATATAAATAATTACTTCTTTTTCAAAAACCCCCCTGCGGATACACTATTGTGCCCTTTTTTTCTACATATAGCATTTGTTATATTTAATAATTTTTTTTTTTAGGCACATGAAAATTCATATCGAATTTAAATTCAAACAGCATTAACAAATGCGTAAAAATTCCATTAGGAAAAATAATTTTATTAAGAAATTAAAACATTATTAAAAAATTAAATGCGAGAGTCACTAATGGACCAAAAATTTAAATACAAATAAAATAGCGATAAAGAAAGTTTTTCTATCCTAGTTTTTAAGCCTTGTAAATATATGTAAATAATGACTGTTGAATAAAAAAACTTTGGAAAACAAAAAAAAAAAGCTAGGAGCGAGCCTAGTGTGCGAAAGGTTCTGAGTTCGATTCCCCGTGGAACCGAGTTTTTCAACCGGAGGCTCCGGCGAGCGGGAGGTCGCTAATATAGTGACCGCCTGTACCGGCATGGGTTTTCTGTGGTTTCCCATGCTACTCCTATGTTCTATAGGAGTGCGAATGCGGTGCAGTGTAGAATCCACAGCCGCATGCATAGGGTTGGATAGGGCCGATTAGCCAATCAGAGGGCAGAAAGGGCCGGAAAAAAAAAAAAAAAAAACAAAGTTCAAGAGCTTACGATATTTTCAGAGCTAAACGATGAGAAGAAAGAACGACGATGAAATCCAAAAAAAAAAGAAGTTGGTAATGCCAGCCATGTAACACTACTATTCAATATCATTACTAAAACTGCCTTGCTTTGTCCAAGTTGATCAGAGTAGTGCAGTATTACATCCTCACCAACACCGTGAATTTGACTTTGCTCATTTTTATTGCATTGTTCCCGTGTAATCAAGCAAAATGTTGGTCTGAATAATTCGGTTTAACTTTGCTGTTATGGGCCTGAGGCTTAATTTAATCAGTTTATTGTCTTTATGCATGCCCGGGTAGAAAACTTTTCGTATTTGGACGATCTTCGGAATATCTTTGGAAGAATCTTCGGAAGATTATCTCGAAGATCTTTTTGGTGACCCAAAAAGATTCTTTGGAAGACAGAATCTTCTAGAGAGATTGTTGGAAGATCTTCGGAAGACAACTTCTTTTCCCGAAAATCTTCCAGAGACAATGTTGGAAGATCTTCGGAAGGCAGCTTTTTTTCCATAAAATCTTCCAGAGATAATGTTGGAAAATCTTCGAAAGACAATTTTTTTTGTCTGCAGAGGGTAAAATTGAAGTGGTATTGGACAAAATGGAAGTGGTGTGTTGAAGTAGGTAAAATTGAAGTGGGACGTTGGGTCGGATGAGGGTTGAAGAAGAGGAGAATTGAAGTGGGCTGTAATTGAAGTGAGGGAAGGGTTGAAGTAGAGGAGAATTGAAGTGAACGAGAATTGAAGCGGCCCAAATGATCGTTAAGAGATGAAGTTTAATCTTTCTAAGACAGCCAGAAAAATCTTTAAAATACAATTTTTTTCATTTATTAAAATCCATTCTTGTGACATGGAAGGCTTGTAAAAATCAATCTGAAATAAAAGGTTCAAATAGTGGAGTGGAGGTAATAAAATTGAAGGGGTAAAATTATTTCATTTTCTTCTCTGTACATTCCATGATAAATACGGAACCATTCTTCTTATATTCTGAAGGGGTCTAGGTAAAAGTATTTTATAGGGTAAGCAGGATGCATTTAAGACACTGTAAAAGAAAAACAAAGTTATAATATGAGCGGGACAACAACTTGCAAAACGGGATTTGAGCAGACAACAATTGACGAGACAGTAGTTGACTGGTCAGTGCTGAGCTGACAAAAATGGAGACGATGGAGGACCCGGTGAAGTTCCCATTAACCAATGATCCAGAGACGGCCACGTTAAGTGTTGTTCTGCAGTAGGATGTCCTCACATGTCCTGGTGTTCTTCGAAAGGCGCAAAGGCCTGCGGATTATTTGGAGAGCCTGTAGAGTACTCCAGCGAAGCATCACTGAATTTCCAGAGAAATTTGAGTCAGGAAGAAGTCCGAGAGCCAACAGGATCATCACAAAATTAAAGGCAAGAAACGGAAGACAGTTGCAGTAGCTTCAGGAGCTTCCGGAAGATGTAGAATGTAATGACAGACATTACTGGTAACTCGTCCTCAGCCGATCTCTACAATCAAGAAGTTTTCCAGTACATCCAGAACCTCAAAAAAACCCAGAAGTTCTGGAAAATCATCAAGCATTATTGCATATCCATCAAGGTAATTGCATAAAAATGAAGGGGACATGGAATAAAAAAATTAGAAGTCATCGAGTTTCCAATAGCAAGGGCAAGAACTCCATCTACAAGAGCTTCTAGTAATATTGGAGAATGTAGAAAAAAATCTAAAAATCATTCGATATCCTATTTATGCCGAAAAAGAAATTAACGACAATTTTCTTCATTCATATTTTTATTTTCAATCTTCTGACTTTCAATAGAGACATGGATTTCTATGCCATGATTTCCACGTTTTTATCTGTTTCACTTCCTACGATTTATTTTCATTTTTTTGCATTTATTCAATTAACGGAATCATGGCAAATGTCAAAATTTGTTGTAACTGAATACATTTACAATAAAATATATCTATTGACTTTTTCTTCTAAAACCTTCCCCTCAAAATGTGAATAAATTGAAAGTGGGCTGCGTATTTTAAATCATCTCTGTGATTAAAAAAAAGGAGAATCAGTAAAAAAATCGCCAATTTTTACCTATAAAGTATAACTGCTTTCATTCAGGTTAGACCGAAGGAGTTATCGATCTTATGCAGAGGAGAAATGAAAGGACTGAACCTGATGGTATGGAGATAGTGGTGAGTTTTAATTTAATTTATTCACATCATGTGGGGAAGGTTTTAGGAGAAAAAGTTGATTGATATATTTTATTGTAAATTTTTTCAGTCACAACAAATTTTGAGTTCGCTAGTTGAATCAATGCAAAAAAAAATAAAAATAAAATGTGGAAAGAGAAACAGAAAAAAACCGTGGAAATCATAGCATAGAAATCCCTGTCTCTATTGAAAGTTAGGATAGCTTCATTTAAAATGAAAATATGAATCAATAAAATTGACGTTAATTTTTTTGTTGGTATAAATGGGATATTGAATGATTTTGAGAGCTTTTCTCTACATACTTCAATATTACTAGAACTCTCTAGACATATTGCTATTGGAAGCTCGATGTCTTTTTAATTTTTTATTCCACGTCCTCTGCATTTTTATACAATTATCTTGACGGGTAAGGAACGATGCTTGATGATTATCCAGAACTTCTGGGTTTTTTCGAGGTTCTGGATGTACTGAAGAACTTCTTGATTGAAGGAACCTAGTGGTTGAAGATGAGTAAACAGTAATGCCTGTCAGTAAATTCTACATTTTCCGAAAAATCCTGGAGCTACTGCAACTTCTATTCTCTTCTCTTCTATTCAACTACTCTTCCATTCCTTTTCTTTAATGTCGTGATGATCCTGTTGGCTCTGAGACTTCTTCTTGATTCAAACTTCTCTGAAGATTCAGTGATGCTTTGCTGGGGCCCTCTACAGGCTCTCCAGATAATCCTGAGGATTGCGCACCTTTCGAAGAGCACCGGGACATGTGAGGACATCTTACTGCAGATCAACACTCATCGTGATGTTTCTACGTCATTGATTAATGGGACCTTTAGTGGGTCCGCCACTGTTTCCATTTTTATCAGCTCAGCACTGACCAGTCAACTGCCACTTGTTCAATTGTCATCTGCTCAAATCCCATTTTTGCGAACTGTTATCCCGTTCATATTATAACTATATTCTTCCCTTACGATCTCTCAAATGCCTCCTACTCACCTGCCTCCTGCTTACCCTATAAACAACCATTACCTAGACCCTCCGAGAATATAAGAAAAAGATTCCCCTACTCATCATGGAATGTACAGAGAATAAAATACAATAATTTCATCCTTCCAATATAGCTACATCAACTGCACTATTTGAACCTTTTATTTCAAATTGATTTTCTACAAGCCTTTCATGTCACAAGAAACGATTTAAAAAAATGAAAAAAATTGTTTTTTAAAGATCTTTCTGGCTGTGTTAGGAAGATAAAATTTCATCTCTTAAAGATCTTTTAGACGGCCTTCGAGACATGAATTTTCGTCTTTCAAAAATCTTTTTGCGACAGAAAAAAGATCTTGCAAAATTTTTTCTAAAGATTTTCTAAAAAATCTTTAGAAAATCTCTGAAAGATGAATATTTTTCTACCCGGCGATTTTCTCAGGTAAAGAAAATTGGAATAATTCCAAATGTTAATAATTATTATTGGAGTTTCTTCGAGGTCATATGCAGAAGAATATTCTTATAGATCACCATAATTCTCATGCTTGGAACTGATTTCGGAGCACCTGGAAATGACTAGCCTGGAGAAATACGTTCCAAAAGAGATATTTTTTTCTACTAAGAGTATGAAAAAGGTATCACCAATAATATTTTCTTGGAAGGAATAAATTTTTTTCTCAGTGTATGATAATAGGGCCCTAATTCATCGACTGAGTCACGTTTCGCAGTACTAGTAATAATAATCCCCTTTAAAAAAAGGCATGTAACGTTTTTTGTCACCGTTTTTCGCGAGATAGTTCAGGTTATCATATGAGAGTACGAATATATTTATATCATATATATAGTATTTATATAGTATATATATAGTATATATACTATAGTATAGTATACTATAGTATATATACTATAAAAAAAAATTCGAAAGCAAAATTAGAGAGAAAAATTTCCGCTTCACCCAGCCGGGAATCGAACCCGGGTCTCCCAGATACGTATATAGGGGAGGGTGGGGCAAAACGGCCCCCCTTCAATTGTCAATAACTTGTGAATGACATTGTGAAAATTCCCAGTTTCAACTTCATTTTGAAGATAATTTTTCATTCTTCAAAACGAGCTCTAACTCATCCCAATCGGATTATTGAATCGGAAAATATTGACGATTGAAGGGGGGCCGTTTTGCCCCATCCTCCCCTAT
>NW_021680829.1:64433-65163 GCF_001412515.2 Diachasma alloeum | reverse complement strand
CATTGTTCAGTAAATCAAATGATTAAAATTAGCTTGAAGAAGTCTCACGGAATTCATGAACTCAGGAGTTTCACGTACCGCGCGGGAACTTTGATACTGGAAATTCAATGCTGCCCACTTTATTCTATTCTTATGATGTAGAGTCCCTACATAGCCGCCATTTTACCTAACCATTGAAATTCGAATTTCGAATATTCTTTTTCTAAAATTTAGAATAATTTGTTTCAGAATCAATGATAATTTCAATTCCTTGTTTTACACTACTCTTTTTTAAAACTTAGAAGAAGGGTATAAAAAAATGTAATGGAAAAACCTATCGAATTCACTAAGAATTTCTATTGGATTTCTATTGAAGTTTTTATTGGTTTTGGCGGCTTCTATTGCAATGTTTGACAGGAAATATTTTATAGGGAGCCAATAGAATTCGATTTTTCTATACAATTTATTCTATTAGGATATTCTCGGTAGAATTTCTCCAGCCCAAATTCTCTAAGTTTTTTTTCAATATTTTCTTGACGAGGAGAAAAGGAAAAGACAATGAGGAACAATTGAGAAAATTTGGTTCGATGTAATTCTGTAGAAAATATCTCAATAAAATAAGTTGTATAAACAAAATGAATCCTAGTGATTATTTCATACACTATTTTCTGGCAATTATTGCAACAGAAACCGCCAAAAGCTAATAGAAAGTTGAATAGATATCTAATCGGATAGAAATATCTAGCGAATT
>NW_021680829.1:60539-63096 GCF_001412515.2 Diachasma alloeum | reverse complement strand
TCCAAAATTTCTTCGGGTCCTTTAATCTCTACCACGGCTGCTTGAAAAAATATAAAAAAATTCGGAGATAGTTTTTTAATAAGTATAAAAGTCCAGATTTTTTTGAGATTTTTTTGAGACCTTGAACAAAATAGGTGGCTGGATTAACAGAGAATCCATCATGTATAAAGAAGAAGATTTACTTAATTAACGAGGCTGGGCAAGTTTGAACGATTGTCAATCCAATTGTTCGCTTGGTTTGATCGTTGGAAAAATGCCTCAAAAATCAAAACATAGTTGTTGATCGAAAATTTTATGGATTTTCTGTTTCAATAGAAATTATTTTCCTATGGGGCTGGAATTGATGGGTCTGGAATAATACCCCGACTAGAAAATTCATAAGGCAAACTTGACGTCACATCAGGACCAAGTGCTACATACATAGGGCAGTCTGATGTCAGGCATGTTCGATCAGGTACGGATATGGACCACATCTGACATGCCGGCCTCCGGCTAGCAGTATATGCTGTGTATCAGACCCGGATTCGTTTGAAATAAGGCTAACAGACCTCCGGCTAGCCGTATATGCTGTGTATCAGGCCCTGATTCATTTGAAATAAGGCTAACCGGCCTGTATTTTTTTGTATGCAATAGAAACAATGAAAATACAATTATATGAACATATGAGTCGAATCAACCGTATTGGTCAAGACCAATAATTATAACAATCGTTGGGAAGAAAACCCGTCAAGTCGATAATCAATATTCGATAAATAAATATTCAAAAACATGTATTGGGGATAATTAGTTTCGATCTAAGTGTATATGAATAAAACCGCAACTATCGGTTTATATAGCGCATAAGGATTATCACACTCAAGAATTTCGGGATAGCAGACCAGGACACACAAGACTCCAGCGATCATCAAAGTTAAGCAGCTTCGAGCGCAGTTAGTAACTGGATGAGTGACCGAGAGGGAACACCAGAGCCGTGGAACCTTTTTTTTTTCTTAATCCGGGTTTAGATAAAGCCCGAATAAATGAAACTAATTCAAATTAACCGTCCTGCATTAATGATTAACCGTAAAAAAAGAATAATTTTGTATTCAATGATAACCTGATATTAGCCGGATCAGGCCCTGAGGAGAGACGTACATCAGGTCCGGAGCCAATGGACGTGATCTGGCCCTGTTCTACCAATGCGTTTCATTGCTGATACGGACCGAGCATGACTAGGGTTTGATAGCCAGACATGGCACGGACTTCTTGAATCAGGCAACCTTATCCGGGCCGGATGAGAACCGTGTTCGATTTTCTAGTCGGGACATTAGTTGACGGAATGTGTCCCCCTGTGGGGCTGGAATGGAACATCGAAAACATTGTCCTGGGACTTATCTGTACTTGTACGATATATATCGCGTCCATAAGGGCGAAGTCGCCAATTTGTGTACAAGAAGTTGCGTTCAATTTTTTTTTTGATTCAATGCTTATCCGGATCCACTATAAATAACGGAAAAAAATTTGACCCCATCGCTTTTGTCGAGGATTTTCTCAGATTTTGGAGAAAAAACATTTCCCCATTCATCTTTGTATTTCGGCGTAGAANGATATATATCGCGTCCATAAGGGCGAAGTCGCCAATGAACATGCCAATTTGTGTACAAGAAGTTGCGTTCAATTTTTTTTTTTGATTCAATGCTTATCCGGAAAAAATTATTAAATTCCATCCATTCATCATCGAGTAATTGAAGAAAATATTTTCACATACACAACACACATTGCATTTTTTACCTTTGTGGATCATAATAAGTCGATATAACAGAAAAAATCAGAAACTCAGATTTGAACAAGTATAAAGTTTCCGTTTGAAAGCAAAAATATTGGGAATTTCCGCAGATTGAATATGATGTGGTCTCCATGGAAAATGCTACGTTTTTGTATACGCATCTTTTTCCTAATTTATAAGAAATTATAATAGGGCATCGAGTAAACGTTGTGATATTCGTAGTTTTTTATACGGATGTCGATAAAGTGCAATGTGTTCGAAATATTGAGATTTACCAGAAGTTTTTGTACTTAAGAAAATATTTTATGCGGGTTTATGGGGCTGGAATTTATAGGTCTGGAACAATACATTAGTTGACAGATCTTGCCCTTGAGTGGGGCTGGAATTGAACATCGGGAAAATTCTCCTGGGACTCATTTGTACTTNAGTTTCTAACACTCATTTGGGCTTATTGCTCACGCTTTCAATTCTTTTAGTTATTTCTATTGTGAAGCTCTGAGCATTTACTAACTGACACCTTTTTTGTGCTCTCGAGGATCAACAGAGAACAGAAACAAAGGTTATTAGAAAAATATACCTACATTTGAAGAAAAAATTATTAAATTCCATCCATTCATCATCGAGTAATTGAAGAAAATATTTTCACATACACAACACACATTGCATCTTTTACCTTTGTGGATCATAATAAGTCGATGTAACAGAAAAAATCAGAAACTCAGATTTGAACAAGTATAAAGTTTCCGTTTGA
Source organism: Diachasma alloeum (assembly GCF_001412515.2). NCBI lineage: Eukaryota > Metazoa > Arthropoda > Insecta > Hymenoptera > Braconidae > Diachasma > Diachasma alloeum. The sequence goes on along the minus strand of NW_021680829.1, from coordinate 60,580 downwards.
AAGCAAAAATATTGGGAATTTCCGCAGATTGAATATGATGT
>NW_021680829.1:47660-56673 GCF_001412515.2 Diachasma alloeum | reverse complement strand
AAAGAATTCTAAGAGAATTAGAATTTAGAGAGAAAAAATTTCCGCTTCACCCAGCCGGGAATCGAACCCGGGTCTCCCAGATACGCGCCGGGCACTCTTACCGACTAAGCTACCGGGAACCACAGAAATTCACTCTCAAATTCACCTCAAACACCGCCTAACCTCCTTTAGGCATTAAAGAATTCTAAGAGAATTAGAATTTAGAGAGAAAAAATTTCCGCTTCACCCAGCCGGGAATCGAACCCGGGTCTCCCAGATACGCGCCGGGCACTCTTACCGACTAAGCTACCGGGAACCACAGAAATTCACTCTCAAATTCACCTCAAACACCGCCAGGCATTTTTTTTTTTTGAAAAAATTCTAAGAGAATTAGAATTTAGCGAGAAAAAACTTCCGCTTCACCCAGCCGGGAATCGAACCCGGGTCTCCCAGATACGCGCCGGGCACTCTTACCGACTAAGCTACCGGGAACCACAGAAATTCACTCTCAAATTCACCTCAAACACCTACACCGCCTAACCTCCTTTAGGCATTAATTCTAAGAGAATTAGAATTTAGAGAAAAAATTTCCGCTTCACCCAGCCGGGAATCGAACCCGGGTCTCCCAGATACGCGCCGGGCACTCTTACCGACTAAGCTACCGGGAACCACAGAAATTCACTCTCAAATTCACCTCAAACACCGCCTAACCTCCTTTAGGCATTAAAGAATTCTAAGAGAATTAGAATTTAGAGAGAAAAAATTTCCGCTTCACCCAGCCGGGAATCGAACCCGGGTCTCCCAGATACGCGCCGGGCACTCTTACCGACTACGCTGCCGGAAACCACAGATATTCACTCTCAAATTCACCTCAAACACCGCCTAACCTTCTTTAGGCATTAAAGAATTCTAAGAGAATTAGAATTTAGAGAGAAAAAATTTCCGCTTCACCCAGCCGGGAATCGAACCCGGGTCTCCCAGATACGCGCCGGGCACTCTTACCGACTAAGCTACCGGGAACCACAGAAATTCACTCTCAAATTCACCTCATACACCGCCTAACCTCCTTTAGGCATTAAAGAATTCTAAGAGAATTAGAATTTAGAGAGAAAAAATTTCCGCTTCACCCAGCCGGGAATCGACCCCGGGTCTCCCAGATACGCACCGGGCACTCTTACCGACTAAGCTACCGGGAACCACAGAAATCCACTCTCAAATTCACCTCATACACCGCCTAACCTCCTTTAGGCATTAATTCTAAGAGAATTAGAATTTAGAGAAAAAATTTCCGCTTCACCCAGCCGGGAATCGAACCCGGGTCTCCCAGATACGCGCCGGGCCCTCTTACCGACTACGCTGCCGGAAACCACAGATATTCACTCTCAAATTCACCTCAAACACCGCCTAACCTTCTTTAGGCATTAAAGAATTCTAAGAGAATTAGAATTTAGAGAGAAAAAAAATCGAAAAATCGCTCAAATACAAGGCGTTTATTCGGAAGCCAAAAGGGATAAATAAATGGCGAAAAAAGATTTAGACAAGGATAGGAGTAATAAAAGAAAAGGAAGGACATTACAAAAAAGCAAAAAACAAAGAATAAAAAAGGGTTGAAAAAGGGATAAATAAATGATCAAAAAAGATTTCGAAAATATAAAAAAAGGACATGGACATTACAAAACAAGACGAATATTCTTGAATATTTGAAATTAGGATCGGTTGACTCGTTGCTGAGATATTTAAAAAATTAGATTTACCCATAAAGTTGAATATCTCAGAAAGTAACTATCCGATTGAGCCCATTTTCAATACGAACCATTGTTACAACTAGAGACAGTTGTCTCTAGTTGTAACTTCATGCCAAATTTCAAGTTGATATCTCCATTTTTGCGCATGCTATAGTGCGAAAAACGCTTTAAAGTCGAAACGACAAAAATTGAAATATCTCTAAATTTTGTATAATTGGGTAAACATATTTTGATTGATCAAGATAGAGGACATCGATACGAAAATTTGAAAAAAAAAATTAGAATCGGTTAACTCGCTATTGAGATATTTGAAAAATTAGATTTACATATAAAGTTGAATATCTCAGAAAGTAATCATCCGATTGAGCCCATTTTCAATACGAACCATTTTTACTACTAGAGACAACTTCATGTCAAATTTCAAGTTGCTATCTCTATTTTTGCGGATGCTAGAGTGCGAACCACGATTTTAGGTCAAAAAGAGAAAAATCGACATATCTCGAAAACTTTCTATGAACGGGTATACATATTTTGATTGATTGCGATAGAGGGCATCAAGACGAATATTTTGAACAAAAAATGAAATCGGTTGTGAGTTTTCGAAATATTTAGGAAAAAGTGTAAAGAAACAAATGGCTATTTCTCAAAAACTAATTGACGGATCCAGCTGAATTTTGGCATGAAGTTAGTCCCAAATGATTCCAGTAAACTGACAAAATTTCACATTTTTTTGAATAAATTTTCCCATTTATTCGTTAATTTTAAGAAAAACTGACTGCCGAGTGGACACTATCACACATACACATGGTCCCCAAACTTTGTATTTTTCCGTTTCAGACCATTCTCGATCATTTCCAAGCAAAATCAGCAAAAGTGAAAATCGAACGAATACAAAGCTTCCATTCGGAAGCAAAAATTAATCATCTAATCCATTTCATCGTTGATATTATCCAATATAGTAGCAAAAGGAGAACTCATGCTAAATTTCAAGTTCATATATAAATTTAAAAAATAAAAGGAAAAATTGAAATATCTCTAAAATGTAGTATAGATGGGGATTTTGATTGTTTGAGATAGGAGACATCGAGGCGAGTATTTTGAAAAGAAAATAATTGAAATCGGATGGAGAGATTCCGAGATATTTACGAAAAACGATTTAGAAACAAATGGCTTTTTCTCGAAAACGGTTGAACCGATTCAGCTGAACCGGTGCGAGTTAGCCCATGTTTATACCTATAATCTCACGAAATTTCAGATTTTTTTGAATTTCTTTAGCCGTTTATTCCTTCGATTTTCTAAAAATTGACCATCAAGTCGGCTAAGTTGACCATGCGCACATACAAACACAGTCGTCAAATTTCGTATTTTTACGTTTCAGACTATTCTGCATGATTTCCATGCAAAATTAGAAAATCGAAAAATCCATGCAATACAATGCTTCCATTCGGAAGCGAAAAAGAAAAAAAAGCTTATTCTTTTTCATTTTCAAATATTTTCAGTTTCATGAATAGAAATTAAATTAATTAAGGTGGTGATCGCCATGTAGTTATCGGCATTGGCGACATAAAAGCATGGAGAAGGATCATTCGACCATGGCGTCAACACAAAGTGATAACTCTCCGCAATGAGTGTTTCAAAAACCGCGCCAAGTACGTTGGTCCTGAGAATTTTTTGAACAATTTTTTTTTTAAAGAAACACTCGTATTGACACTCTTTTTCATTGACTTTGTGTGGATAACCACAGTTTTTATGCTCGTACCCACTCCGTAACTCACAGGAATAGACAATATTCAGTTGGCATTGATGAGTTCAAAATTATAAAATTTACAACAGTAAAAGCCGACTGTACAGAAAAACTGAAATTGTTTCTAGATGTTATGAAAAGTTCTGTGGTCCTTCAAAATCACAAGTTCAACTTCATGAACTTGGCGCTCTTCCTTATTACTGCACTTTTTTCAATTTCCCAGAAACAATTATCCATAAATAAGTACTCGGGCACAACAACGCATTTTCCACAACAACGCATTGAAATGGCTACTCGGCATTTTTTCAATTTTATTTTAGAAACAATACAATTTTTTTTGAAAATTTTTTTTGCTGAGAAACAAAACAATTTTTTTTAAATACAATGCTTACAAAGACGCACTGGGCCGGTTTTAAAAAAAATAATTTTTCTTGGTTTTTGGGGGATTTCAATCATTTTTCCAAACCGAGTGACTCACGTCACAAGGAAAGACTCCAGATAATATGCAACATTATTTAGATTTATTTTGCTCCAAGAATAAAATATAAATATCCTTGGATTTCCTTGGCCATTGGTTTTTGGCAACGGTTAAATCATCGACATGTATACACTCGCTTGCTTACCTTTCAAGATATTGAGTACATTCAATAGCGAAGTGGTGAACCGGGTTAAATCGATTTTGACTTTGGCCAGGTTTTGATAAATATCTCGGAATCTAAGAGAGATAGAAAATTGTTTCTCATGACTTTATTTATAACCCTCAATGGACTCTACAAAAAAGGTCATGGCAAAAAAATTTTTTTTTGTTTTTGGGGGTACCTCTGTTCCAACCCGACCATATTTGACGTCCTGGAAATTTTCGGGAAAATTCCGAAAAAATCAAATTATTTCTCTACAGAAAATTAGTACATATTTGATTCTCTGTTATTGTGCACTAATTATCCCCAGTTGACCCAATTCTTGTGCTAGACAAACGCCCTAAATTAAAAAATCGATGTTTTCCTTGATAGATCAAACCCAGAGTTGATTCTGGGTCAACTCTGGGTTTATGGAAAAAACCCAGCGAAGAAAGAGAGAAACTCTGGGAAATTTCCATGAACCCAGAGTTAACTCTGGGTTTGATTCATCAGGGTTGGCCAAAATATTGAAGTCCAAATTTTTTAGTGAACTTCAAATAAAAGCACATATGTCCCTGAACATGTTGACAGATGCTAGAGTCTGAGGAACCCGATATACCCCTACCATCCACGTACGAAAAAATCCTATGGAGAATTCGAACATTTCCTATGGGATTTTTCCCATAGGATGTCCTTATAGAATTTCCTATAAGATTTGCTATAGGGTGTTTCCTACAGGATTTCGTGTGGGACTTCCCGTAGGATTTCCTGTTGGGTTCTGATTTGAAGACTATGTGGATTACTATGGACGTCATATGGGGGCATATGGGGGTCATAAGAGGGTTTTATGGGGATTACTAACGCCGTCACGGCCGCAACGTTGATGCCCTTTTATTATGCCTTTTCTTATTTTTTTCCTTGTGTTTCTTTCAAAAATTAATGATTCATCATCGTCTTATTATACTGAGTGTTAAGATTCATAAACATAACGCTTATCGGTTGATCACCTGTTCAATGTCAATATTTCAATAGGTGATTTACTAATTCTGAATTTCTATGCTCCTTGAATAAGGTTCTAACTATAATTGTAATCAAAATTCGATTCAGAGTATAAAACAATAATTATTGAATTTCTCACAACTCAGAATTTTTTAGTCTTCGCCGCAGCCTTGACTCCCCTTTACACCTTTACAACAGCATTCAACTATTTTTCTGGAAAAATTATAAGGCCGATTCTGTTGCTCTTCGGCTAATTCGGAGTATTTCTCGTCATTCATGATTTTTCTTACATTTTTATTAGATATTATAGGACTTGAAACTTGAATCATGAATCATCTGAAATTTTTTTTAATTTTCGACAAAATTCCGAAATTTTTGTGAATTTTCTTTGAATGTTTATGAAATTGTTGAGAAAAGTCGATAAATTTCTCGAATTTTTCAAATTATGTTTGAGCTCGTAACTCTTTCACATCAGTTTTATTTGGAAAATTCCATCTTTTCCTATTAATTGCTCTCCCATTGTCTATTCAAAAATTCTCTAATATTTAAGAGGTACCCTCATAATTATTTTGAATTCTCCGGAAAACTGTCGTATCATCTTACATCCGGAAAAAACTGGCTATCCTCTGAATATCATCTCCTGTTTCCAGCACAAAATTGGGAATAAAAACTTGAAATGACAGAGTGACTTCTACACCATCCTTTTTCGTTAATATGAAATTCATCTTAAGGATAATCGGGCGAGCCCGGAGGGTTAGAAAAATGCAGCCATTTTTCTCTTTTATTTTTTACGTATTCTTTAAATGATGGAAAAGGCGTGTGCAAAGTTTCAGACTGCTGGGGAACATGGTTAATTTATTATGAATTTTTGAAAAAGTGGTCATTTAACCCGTGATCTTATGTAATGGACCCGAGCGGTTGGGTTCAATTAGGGATGAATTACACGCGGGTAGATAATAGAAATAATTACTTTATTGGGAATTGGTTTTTTAATCATTAATTTAAAAGTTATTGAATAAATAAAACTCGGTTTGATTCTGAATATATCAAGCGAGTATAAAGTATAAAGAAGGTAATCAAAGAATTGACAAGTAACTGGCCCCGAGACAACGATTACACGAGTTTTTATCACCTCATGTAATAAGATTGCATCAGGTCATTGTTCTTCGTCGCACACCTGCAAGGCATCGGGTGACCTCTTCCCGGTGTACGCGAAGGCCAGTCGTCGGGGCGCAAAGTGCTGACGCTGCACCCCAGTTATCTGTATTCGACGTTAACTCGTGAAGTTTTATTCACGTTATTTTATATTTCTTCATTCCACTGTTTGTTTCGAATAACTTGTGCCACTTTCGTCACTTCATGTTATTCGAATAAGCAGTTAAATTTTGAGATGTTATTTGGGGCATAACATTATGTAAATCACAAAAAAAACGGCAAAACCCGAGGAAAAAAAGCAGCCAAAGTCATGAAACTTTAGACACATTTAGAACATGTGATGAATGATTTTTTGAGTGAAAAAGATTGTCGCCTAGGAGCATTGTTTATTAATAAAAGCAAAAAAAGTACTGAAAAATGAAATTTCTGCGCACGCAGCCCAAACGAGCAGCAACGTCTCAAGTGCCGATCGGGTGGGGGTAGCGCGATCAATTTAAACGTCTCTTGAGAGAGAGCGATGAAGCTTTGTGATTGGAGCTCCATCGAGCTAGTGGTACCAGCTCCTGGTGAAGAAAAAAAAACTACCGACGATGTTGCCACTTTTTCGCATGGATTAATATTTTTTCATTTATTAAAAAAAAACAATCTGAAAACCATTCAATGCGTGGAACAGATACAAATAAATTTGATTAGCTCCAAAAATAATTTTTAACCGGAGATACTCCCTAATATTGCCTGAATTTTGAATCCGAATGGGAAAAATTTTTTTGTTCAGCGATTGGTTTTCTGCAGGAAAACAATAGAAACCCCTCCGCCTCACCTCCTACATTTCCTCCTCGCCCGATTATCCTTAATAATTCACACTATATGACACAAATATCGTTATTCTTGTTCTCTACAATGTTTAAATTTTGATATTATTTTTTTTTTCAAAGTGAAAAAATTGATCATGGTTTTCATTGTGTCGCATTCAAATTCTATAATCGCATAATTCTAGCTACTGATTCTAATCAACTTTCGAGAGAAACTTACTGAACGGAACATTCAGAAAGTTAAATAATTCTATTTTCGATTTGGACAATTATAATTGCTTCCGAAAACTATCGAGTAATTAGGTACAGAATGTTCATATGTTGAATGAGAATTCAAGTAACTTGAAAGTTTTCAGCTGCATGCTGTTAAAAAATGTTGAATTGCAGTAAATTCTCAGTGAAATTTTACACTTCTTGAATTTTCCCTCTCAAACTCCTAAAATATACTATTAAACTGTCCTTAAAATTTCAATTCTTTTTTTCAACAGTATAACTGCTATTTACTCATAATTATGAAAGAATATTGGAAAAATATGGAAAAAAATAGAAAGTCAACTTTTCGAAGTAGACTAATGAAATTATTGAAAAATTGCGATTTTCGGAAACCATGACATTTTTGTACATTTGAACCATTTTATTATTCATTCCTAAGAAGAGAATATCGAAAAAAGCAAGTATTTATGGAATTTTGTTCGAAAGCCGCTAATTATCCNAACCATGACATTTTTGTACATTTGAAACATTTTATTATTCATTCCTAAGAAGAGAATATCGAAAAAAGCAAGTATTTATGGAATTTTGTTCGAAAGCCGCTAATTATCCATCCTTTATTTTAGAGCTTTTCCTATCCACTTCAATTGATAAATTAGAAGATTGAAAATCTTTGACTGAAAAGTATTCCGACTTTCTTATTCCACCGATAAGATTCAATATTCTTTGATTTTGTGGCATAAATACTGATTGCAATTCACAAAGCGTCGAAAAACAAAAATCGAATGAAAAAATTGCAATCCTATTATTTATGTAAGTTACGAATTTGGTCTGAATCATTTAGAGGAACATGAAATTCATTTTACTTCCGAATGTGAAACATTGTATTTGTCGAATCCAAAAATGCCAACATTTGTATCAGGATAACTACTTTTGGGCTCAGGAGTTCGAATATGCAATTTTTAGATCATGTCCGGATGTATATGTATATGGGGTATTCCATGTGAACTCACCCAGGTAAAAACCCTCACCATCGCCAATCATATTGCCGATTTTTCTTGTGGTTGTATATAGAAAAATATGACTTCTCAAATTTTTTCAGATTTTTTGAGACATCCTGTGGACAGCCATGTTTTTTTGCAAGTTTTATTTTCAAATGCCTGTAACTTCCGTAAAAATCAAGCGATTTGAGTTTTTTTTTACAAAATGTGCGTCTTCGAACACACTTTCCATATAAAAATATACCAATTTTTCTCAATTCGTTCATCTATCGATTTCCTCAGAAAAACCTCAAAAAACTTCAAAAAACGAGTCGTTTTAAAAGTTGGAACCTTTTTATATTTTACAAAAAATTTCAGTGAATTTTTGTTTTGGACCAAAACAAAATTTTTCACCAAAGGCCAAAGTGGGCTTCCCATTTCGTGGCCATCATTTCTAATTTGAATATATGTATCCGGGGTGAAAAATTTCAAAAGTCTTTTCGCATTTGAACACAGAAGCATTATTTGAATTTACCGCCTGAAGAATCACTGCACTATATTTGAATCTGGAATAATTTGATGATTTTAGTTTTGAGGCTTTCGCGGCCATTATTAATGACGTGGTTGGCTTCCGGATGGATGCCGCGTTGAGTTTCAGCATTGCGCCGACGTTTCGCAAACATTGCAGTCTGCATCTTCAGGGCTATGAGCTCCGATTCTGAGCTCCGATGTGTGGGGGCAGTCCTTATATACCTTCCCTTGTGGTGGTGGG
>NW_021680829.1:47030-47376 GCF_001412515.2 Diachasma alloeum | reverse complement strand
CTGCAATGTTTGCGAAACGTCGGCGCAATGCTGAAACTCAACGCGGCATCCATCCGGTCATTAATGACGTCATTAATAATGGCCGCGAAAGCCTCAAAACTAAGATTAAACGCCTCCACGGAGAGGCTATTCTTGGGTCGGTGAATTCATTCACCAAACTTAGGAAGTCCTTGCACGTCCAACTGTGCTCCCTAACTTTTTTGAAAAGGTGCCGTGACCATCAAGTGGTACCAAAATTCCTCCGTCTGAGGAATCCTGTTCCCTCGAAGCAGGCAAATGCCATCCTTCGCCAAGCTTCGCTGAGACTGGTCAAGGAGAGAATAACAGCAGCTAAGAAGAACCTGGC
>NW_021680829.1:34860-44835 GCF_001412515.2 Diachasma alloeum | reverse complement strand
CCCACCACCACAAGGGAAGGTATATAAGGACTGCCCCCACACATCGGAGCTCAGAATCGGAGCTCATAGCCCTGAAGATGCAGACTGCAATGTTTGCGAAACGTCGGCGCAATGCTGAAACTCAACGCGGCATCCATCCGGAAGCCAACCACGTCAATTTGATGATTTTTTGAAAATTCGTTAACAATAAATCTTCCCGAATGGTGTGTTCTAATAGAGATCCCACTTTGGCCTTCGATGAAAAATTTTATTTTAATCCAATATATTCACTGAAATTTTTTGAAAAATATAAAGTGTCCAACTTTGAAAACAACTCGTTTTTTGAAGTTTTTTGAGGTTTTTCTGAGGAAATTGATGGAAGAAGGAATTGAAAAAAGTTGGCATATTTTTACATGGAAAGTGTGTTTTCATCGAAGGCCAAAGTGGGATCTCTATTAGAACACACTACTCGGAAAGATTTATTGTTAACGAATTTTCAAAAAATCATCAAATTGTTCCAGATTGAAATATAATGCAGTGATTCTTCAAATGTGAAAAGAATTTTGGAAAAAAAACTCAAATCGGTTGATTTTTACGAAAGTTACAGGCATTTGAAGATAAAAGTTGCAAAAAAACATGGCTGCCCACAGACGGCCTCAAAAAATCTGAAAAAATTTGATAAGTCATATTTTTCCATATGCAACCACAGGAAAAATCGGAAATATGATTGGCGATAGTGAGGGTTTTGACCTGGGCGAGTTCACCCATCTGGAAATTCCGGTCAGGTCTTGATCAAGTTTGGATCAGGTTAGACCACTGATCAGATATTGATTAAGTTGACGGATCCGGTCTTGACTAGACATGTTGCGCCTCTGACCAATCCGGATTTGAACAGGACAAATGGATCCGAACTTGATCAAGTCAACTGTATGAAAACCGGATGACCTGTCTGTCAGTATCAATAACAATTATTAATGATAATTAATCCAAAACAAAAAAGAATTGAATTCTTTCACCGTAGGCCGCCTCTCTTAATGAATCTCTACTGTTATTACCTCTGAAAAAGCTTATTATTTTTTTACCGATACTGGGGATCGAACCGGGGACCCTATGATTGCTAATCTTATGCCCTAACCACTACGCTATCGCGCTATTACTATTGAGTAAACTGTACATTGCCTATATGATTTGTATCGGGGTATCCGTTGAATTTACGATTATTCCTGATCTCGCGGATGTGCGTGTGTATTCTCAGAGATAAAATATATTCAATTAAATTGTTATTTATTTCATTAATGAATGATAATAATGATAATAACAATAACAAAAATCAGGTCCGGTCGCGCGCTTCGCGCGCTCCCTCTTTAGGGTATGACCGGTAGGGGTTGGTGGAATTGGATGTGACCCATTACGGGTCGCACCAATAACTTCCCGACCATTTGTTTTTTCTTTCATTAATTTTTTTATTATATATTTATTCAATCTTTTTCTCACATTTGTCCGAGGAAATACCCATAGAAGACAAGAAAATCCGTGCGCGTGCTCGCACTCACACACTCCCATGCACACACATCGCCGTATTCCGCATCGAGAAAAGATGTAATTTATCAGAAAAGTAAAATTGTTTCTTGAATGTATATCGATTTCGAAAAAAGCTAGTGAACTGCTGATTAAATGTCTTCCAGTATTCCATGATTTGTGCGTTATATCAAGATTCATCGTTTCTAACAAAAAAAACTTGAAATCGCATCGTTATGCACGGAGAAATGGTCTCGTTTACAAAAAAACGCTAATTTTCGACTTTTTTCCAAATGTTTTTTGGAAAAAACTGGAGAAACGCTGAGATGATCGTCTCCATAATCTAATCAGGTTCAAGTCACATGAAAATACAGCGATTAAAAAAAAAAAAGTCAAATCGCATCGTTTGTTCAGGAGGAATCGTGGCACAAAATTTTTGTCACAGTCGTACGCACACACATACCCATCCACACATACAGACAGGTACCTGAAAAGGGTCAGAAGTGGTTCTAAAGGTCATGAAACGTGGAGAAATGCTTAAATTTCCACATTCGATTTTCGGGGTCATTACAATAACTTCCTCCCTTCGGGTCGGGAAGTTAATAATAAATAAATAGACATTTGGTGATTTTTTTTCTCAAGATCATTTGCGTGTAAGTTTGATACTCCTCTAATACGTATTTACGGTATCATCATCCCTCTCTTTTGTATATTTGAGAACGGCTGGCTATTAATTAAATTGATTAATTAAATTAAATACATAAAATTAAATTAATTTAATTTAATTTAATTTAATTATAGTATAATGATCCTTTTGAAAGATTGAAAATAATTATCGATAATGGTTGATAAAGCTTAATTTGAATAGTATAATAATAGTTCATTAAATTATCCGAAAAACCTATTAAAATTAATGTCAGGATCTGAATCTAATCATTTTCTAATCATTTTCTCTTCGGCATTGACCCTGTTCAAATGCCGATCAACGACATCAAATCGGAATTTGATCAAATTGGGGTCAGGCAGCCGACCTCAGGGTGAGATCGTGCCTACCTGATCAGAACTTGATCTCAACCCGCCTGTAGTTTCTCGTATCTGATCTGTTGGATCAGAACTTGGTCAGGTTCTCATCAGGAATCACCGGATCGGTCGAACCTTACGAAAAACCTGATCAAGTTCTGATCGTGCTGAAGCACGACCCACCTGAAGATGGGCCTGAAGCAATTTCCACTCGGGTATATCTTTCAATTTTTAATATTCATCACCAAAAAATAATTTCACATTCCCGTCATTATAAACCAATCCATGTGTAGAAAATATGCACTGATGTATTTAATGTATACACGATGTTTGTTTCTCAATTTAGGTTATAAGCAATAAATCCACTTTATAATTCACGCGTTTTTTCAGACCGTGCTGTCGTGGCTGCATTGCTCAACCTCATGGATCATGCGTCTTTCGGGTCTTTCGCCCGCCGCCATGACACTTCCAAATGCATGTTCTCCGCCATGACAGTTTGCAATGTATGCTTTTTTATTAAGAGGATAATATAAATATATATTAACCCCCACACATATTCTTGAACATTTTTTCCATTCTGTAGGAAAAAAAAGAATGGGTCGGTGTTATAATCACCTCATTTTCATTTAGAAATTCGATTGTCAATCATCCGTTTGATTATACACATCTATGACCGAACGGCAAATGCGATTCGGACTCTCGACTCTTATACAATCGAGATTCCCGATGCCTCTCTCTTATTATATAGGACTAGCGCCACTTGCGGCCGGGGTGTTGATGCCCATTTCATTATGCCCTTTTTCCTGTCAGATTCAATATTCCTTTTTTTCAATTCATTGTTCATAATCATTCTAATTGCGAAAAGCAACGCAACTGACGGAAATAATATGTCCCAATTTATTAGCTTTAAATTTTGTTAATTTTTCATATTGCAATTAATGACTTGCTCATGTGCCAATTGCTATGCTCACTGAATAAAAGTTTGATCATAATGATAATCCACTGTCTTCTCGAACTTAAGCCAGAGAGTAGATTTCTGGTGAACACTCTTATAAATTTTTATAATTAGTTCATTCGTAAATTCAATTAATCCGTTGTTCATATCATCAATATAATTCCACGCTTAGAATATCATCACCAAATGTTTTCAGCACCAAATTTAAAATTAAAATTTTAAATGATTGTTTGACTTCTGCTCTATCCTTTTTTGAGAGTCTGAAATTCACATTAATGATTCAGATAATATTACATAATTATCATTATTTTCAACTTCCCGATCTATCTGGTAGTTATAGTAATAACCCCGGAAATCAAATGTGGAATTTTCATGATTTGTCCACGTTTCTTGACGTTTAGAATCATTTTTAACGAATTTTGAAAACATGTTCGTATGTGTGTGTGTGTGTGTGTATGTAAACAAAATTTTGCACGACGATTACTCTTGATCGAATGATATCATTCAATTTTTTTTGCAATCGATGCATCTTTGTGCAACTTGGAACCGATTATTTCGTGAAGACGATCGTCTCAGCGGTTCTTCAGTTATTCGCAACAAAATGTGAAAAAACGCCAAAAATGACGTTTTTTTCACTTATTTGATCATTTTTTCAGTGGAAATGATGCAATTTGGATTGTTCTCCATACAATCGATGAATCTTCGTATGCAGTAGAACAAAGTGGATTTCTAACAAAATCGACTCAGGCGTTTTGCAGTTATTCTAAAAATAAAACTTTTGGAACTTGGATTTTTTTTTATTATCATAGCTCTAATTCCATAAGTGATCACAACAATGATCTCCATAAAACCCCCACGTGGGGTACAATGGGGCGACATGGACCAGGGGGTGAAATGGACCGCGGGGAAAAATGAACCCGTGTGCCCTGAACGACTGAATACACGGGGTCAGAAGATAAGAATTAGAAAGACTATGTGGTGAAATTAATATAGGTGGGATGGTATGCATTAGAAGGGGCGAAGAAGAGTCAATAGAAAAGACCAATATGACTAAGACATTATCAGATGAAAAGAAGTCTACTGTGATAGCATTTCTAGTATTCTGGGTCAGGAGTCCATTTACTCCCTTGGTTCACAACCCTCATTGAATCACGCGTATCTACTCAACCACCCGAACTAATTGAATTAGATGAGAACAATTGAATTTACCATTCTTAAATTATTGGAATGGATCATGAAAATTTCGTCGTACAGATTTTTGCAAAAATTATGATAGAGAACAGGTGAGAACACTAATTGGCAATGATTCGAGAAAATTTACTCACTTTTAGAACGATAGAATTGAAACGTGAATACGAATGTAATATGTTTCGTCTATGAATTCCTCCATTTTTTCCACATTATATTCGAAACACCTCTACAGAAACCTGTTTTGCCAAATGAACTGTCAGCAGTTGATGAAGAAGGATCTTAATCGATTTGATTATCAACCGCGGTTTCATGCAAACGCTGCGCACTCTCTCAAATCTATCTGTATATACTGTACTCCATCAATCAGCTGTGAACGTTCGAGCGAATCGAAACACTTTCACAGCTCTCTGAAGAATAGTCACATTTTTCATTAGAATATATTTCTTATTAACTTCCCGACCCGAAGAGAGGAAATTATTGTAATGACTCCGAAAAATGAATGTGAAAATTTCATGGTTTCTTCACGTTTCATGACCCCTCTAAACTCTCCCGACCCTTTTTGGAGACCGGTCTGTATGTGCGGATGTATGTGTGTGTGTGTGTATGTACGTACGTAAACAAAATTTTGCCCAACGATCTCTCTCGAACAAACGATGCGATTCAATTTTTTTTGGAATCAATGCATCTTCATGAAACATAGAACTGATTAGATTCTGAAGAACATCGCCTCAGTGGTTCTTTAGATATTGCAGTAAAACAAGTAAATCAACGTCGAAAAATGATATTTTTTTACAAATTTGGCGATTTCTGTCAAAGTAACGATGGGATCGATTTCTCTCCATCATAGTCGATGGAGGTTTGTGTACCTAAGACTGGAGTGAAATTCCAGCAAAATTGTCTCAGCGGTTCTGGAGTTATTCAAACATGAATTTTTAACTTTCCTACCCGAAGGGAAGAAGTTGTAATGACCCCGAAAATCGAATGTGGAATTTCGATAAGTTCTCCACATTTCTCGACCTACGGAATCATCTTGATACATTTTTGAAGACATGTCTGTATGTGTGTGTGTATGCGTGTGTGTGTGTGTGTACGTATGCGACCAAAATTTTGCCCAACGATATCTCCTGAACGAATGAAGCGATTGATTTTTTTCTTCCTTCAAACGATGCATGTTCATGTAACTTGGAACGGTTTAGTTTATGAAAACAATTGACTCAGCGTTTTTTTATTTATCCACATAAAACTTGTAAAAAAATGCCAAAAAGCGTTAATTTCATAGAAATTCGACCATTTTACCTAAGATAACGATGGGATTTGAATTAAGTTTGTGTAATCGATGCATCTCCATATAACTTGATTCTCATTCGATTTTGAGCAAAATCGCCTCAGTGGTTGTTGAGTTTTTTAAATAAAACTTTCGAATTTTGCAATTAAAAAAAAAGAGAAAGTTGGAAAATTTTAGAATGGGTTAATTTTGAAGTTACAAAATTTTGAAGTGGGTCAACATTGAAGTTGCAATTTTTTAAGTGGATCAGCTGCGGAGTTGAGAGAATTTTGAAGTGGGTCAAGTAAAAAGTGGGTTTAACTCAAACTTGATTGAAGTTTGAGTTAAATTAAATTGCAAATGCGTTCTTTGCGAAATCCCCCTAAGGGTAATGCCACAATGGATGGAACGCTAAACGCATGCAACGCATGAAATAATTATCCAACAGTTTTCCGAATATTTCTGACAATGACTAACGTTGCGTATAGCATGCGCCGCATTCACTGTGGTATGACCCCAGTGTCAACAAAAACAAATGGTCGGGAAGTTATTGGTTAGACCCGTAATGGGTCACGCCCAATTCCACCAACCCCTATCGGTCATACCCCAAAGAGGGAGCGCGCGACCAGGCCTGGTTTTTATTATTTGCAGTTATGGAATATTGAGTCGAAGCTTTCTTTGTTTAATCATATCGGAAATTTTTAATTTAAATTTGTTACTATTTATTCGAAATGAAACAATCGATCATCATTTTCACTATGTTGCATTCAGATTCTTCTATACTTAAGGTCAAAAATATCAGAATCTCTCATAATTCTAACTATTGATTCTAATTAACTTTAAAGGAAACCCCAGCAAACGCACCATTGAGGAAGTTGAATCATTCTATTTTCTGGTGGCCTAAATGATTTGGGCAATTATAATTTGTTTATCAATCAAAAATACAGAGTGATTTGATACACAATATTTATCGTTTAAATGAGAATTCAAGTAACTTGAAAAGTTCTCCGCTTCACATGCTGGTTGAAAGCATTGAATTGCATTAAATTTACAGTGAAATTTGAAATTTCACGACTTTTTTCTCTGAAACTGAAGTAAATGTCTCTCGCCTGAAAATTACTACTGAACTGTCCATGACATTAAAAATTTTTTTCCAACACTATAATTACTACTTACTCATAATTATTAGGCAACATTTTTTAAATCTTCTAAAAAAAACAGAAAGTCGACTGTTCTGAGTATGGCCAGAAAATTGCGATTTTCGAAGACCACGACTTTTTTTGCTTCCGAATGGAAGCTTTGTAATCATTTTTTTTTCGAGTTTTGAATTTTGGGTGGAAATACCTAGAAATGTCATGAAACGTGAAGAAATGATGTTTTTAAAACATATCTGTATATGAATAGGTATGTGTGTCCTCATGTGTGTCCGTGTGTCCAGAACTGTCCACATAACTCGAGAATTATTGAGGCATACATAGTGAAATTCTGGCTGCTAATTGGTACTACTGAGACTCAAATTTGTGCTAAATTTCCGCTCGATCGGTTGAGCGGTTCCTGAGATATAGGGATTCTTCGAAAATAGTTTTTTGCCGATATCACCTGGACCGATTGGATTCTTTTTTCAAAACTCGTCACGATGATACCTATTCAATTGGATTGAAAAACGACCATTACACCCTGAGCATTGTAGTTTTATTCTCGTTCTTTCATTTTTTCCTTGAAATTGCTTGCTCGCACGAAAACTTGAAAAATAATCGAGATAGAAACTTGAAACTTAGTATAATTTTAAGTTTTATGGTAAAAAAGTTTGGGATGCTGAACGAACGAAATCTTGTGGTCAATATCTGAAAAACTATTTGTCCGATTTTTTTTTTTTTTTCAAAATGTGCGTTTTCATGCCATTTATCTAGATCTACCAAAATATGGGTACCATCCCATTGAAATTTTTCGAGATATCGTCGTTTTTGTATTTTTTGCTCGGAGTGAGGTATCATCTTTTACACTGCCATCTTGTAGTATTTTTTCGTAACCTTGTACTAATCAGCTGATGTGATGCCCAGTTCTATTCGATTAATCGAAATGGAATGCAAAATAATCGATTATCCCCACGAGATCCGCCATGTTCGATTAGTGGCCCATGTCTTTTTTAGTATAGGATGGGAGTTATGAGAGGATCATCTCTGATTTATATGATGGTTATATGGGGGTCATATGAGGGTCCTATGGGGGTTATGAGGGTCATTTCGGCGTTATATGGGTGTTATATGGGGGCTATATGAGGGTCATATGGAGGTCATGTGGGGGTTATATAAGGGGTTCATATGAAGGTGATATGGGTTTACATGAAGGCTGTATGTGTATCATATACGTGGTATAACGGTTGATATGGGAGTCAGAAGATATACTAATTCCTATAGGATTTTCTATAACATTTCCTGTAAGAAAAATCATATAACACTTCCTATAAGATTTTCTATACGATTTCCTACAGAACTTCTTATAGGATGCCGTACAGGGTTTCTGATGATAACACCAGTAAAAACCGATATGATACCCCATATGATCCCTTGTATGACCCCCATATAATCTCCATGTGACTCCCATATGACCTTCATAGGAAGCCACATCCCTGACAGACCGACTTCAGAGTTGCGTCAGAGTTGCGTAAGACTTGAATATTTCCAACATTTCAGAGAAAGTTCAGAGTTCGGTCAGAGTTGGGGCTATGTCGGATTCTGGAAAGGGGCCGGGGGGGTTTACATGTGTTCTCTGAACTCTTACCTGCCGTCAGAGTTAAGAGTCCAGTATTTTTATTGTTAATCATTCTTATTTATTTCTGGAGAGGTGAGGGTGCTTCATTTGTTCTCTGAACTCTTACCTGCCGTCAGAGTTAAGAGTCCAGTATTTTTATTGTTAATCATTCTTATTTATTTCTGGAGAGGTGAGGGTGCTTCATTTGTTCTCTGAACTCTTACCTGCCGTCAGAGTTAAGAGTCCAGTATTTTTATTGTTAATCATTCTTATTTATTTCTGGAGAGGTGAGGGTGCTTCATTTGTTCTCTGAACTCTTACCTGCCGTCAGAGTTAAGAGTCCAGTATTTTTATTGTTAATCATTCTTATTTATTTCTGGAGAGGTGAGGGTGCTTCATTTGTTCTCTGAACTCTTACCTGCCGTCAGAGTAAAGAGTTCAGTTTTTTTACTGTCGATTATTATTTATTCCTTTCCGGGGAGGTGGTGGTGGGGTTTGCATGTGTTTTCTGAATTCTTACCTGCCGTCAGAGTTAAGAGTCCAGTATTTTTATTGTTGATCATTATTTATTTATTACTGGGGAGGAGGAGGGGGGGCGGTTACAAGTGTTCTCTGAACTCTTACTTGCCGTCAGAGTTAAGAGTCCAGTATTTTTATTGTTGATCATTATTTATTTATTACTGGGGAGGGGGAGGGGCGGTTACAGATGTTCTCTGAACTCTTACTTGCCGTCAGAGCTAAGAGTCCAGTATTTTTTTTATTTATTTATTTCTGGGAGGAGGAGGGGGAGGGCGGGTGTCCATCTGTCCTCTGAACTCTTAACTGCCTTGAGGGTTAAAGATGATAGGGCATTACAATCCATTTTAGCTTACGAAAAAAATTGTACCTCTAAGCTAACATCGGTATTCCCCCAGCTAGAGAATTTTCACTAGCAGTAACTCTCTAAATTTGACAACGTTACAAGGGGTACCGTAGGGCGCATGTTGTGTACGCCGAGCATGGGAAATACATACCATTGCCACGTTGCCACGCATTGCCACGTTGAACGAGAGTGACAATTTTTGTCACTAGACGGGTGAAATAATTTATCTAAAAATCGAAAAGCTTCCTAATGGTTTCAAAAATTAATCCAAAAAAATTGAATATTCTCTTCCGGTATACCCAAAAAGTTTCAGATTTTTATCACCTTTTTTTAAGCCTATAGAATTTTTTTACCACTTTTTCCCATAAGAACCTATGTTAACTTCAAACTCGATTATCTCCTACAAAAGCTTTCTACAGTGCTTTTGAAACTTCT
>NW_021680829.1:31743-34179 GCF_001412515.2 Diachasma alloeum | reverse complement strand
TCATTTTTTGAAGTTCATTTAATTGTCAATGCAATCTGACCCAGAACTGGAAGTGATCGCTATAGTCACGGGTTACCTGCTATATTGACTTAAATTAAATTATTACGGTTCAGGACATAAGTCATAAATTGTTAGCTGTTGAGTATTTTCGTATGCAACCTTGTGTTAAATTTTCACCCTCGATCCTCAATCCTATAACTGAACACTGAATCCCTACCATTACCAAGAATTAAGAAACTAGCTGAACTGTTCTTCATAATGCTTGAGTAAAATTATCTTCTCTGGAATACCATTCGTCGTCTTTCCGATCTCTCTTGCCACCCCCCCCCCCCTGTAACGCCACGCTACATCCACACTCACGTATCAATACACGGACACAACAACGCGTGCAGTTGAGACAACTGGACATCGATGACATCATCGCGCTCTGTCATGCGCCCAGTATAATATACCTCTCGCTCGCACCCATTGTCATGCGTATCCAAATTCCCGTCTTACGCGATTTATTATAGTCAGTAGAGTCTAACACTGACCTCCGATCAGATCACTTTGATTATTCTTTCTCTTTTGTATATATTCTAAACGTCTTGATTAAACTGTAATTTATATTCTAAATTACATTTGTTAGTGAATTGTTACATCCCTCAACAACCTCAATCCCTACATTGGTTCCGATACTGGTTGGGGTCTGGGTGAGAGACAGATCTCCACAGAATCTCAAAGGGAAGCCGCGTTTTTATTCGACAAAAGTGAAAATCTCCTCGTGGCGCGGCGTGCATTTTTTTATCATCGAAAGTTTTTACCCGTGCATCCCAGTGAAGTACATCCATCCTGGTGATCATCCACGTATCCTAGACTTTCCAGTGCCGCACATTCCACGAGTTCGAGTGTTAAATTTAATTCCCCGCTATAGAAAACCGTAAAATTTCGTCGCGTGGGTACTCAACGGCATTTTCAAACGGGCGTCTCGTGAATTCTAGAACATTCCAAGCGTCCGAGCGCCGAGCCTTGGTTTTGCTACGTCCTTGCGAAATCAAAACAAGTGGTCGTGCACTAACATCATGAGTGCGACGATTTTATTTTTGTATTATTGTGACGAGTGCCAGCATATTGCTGAGTACCCAGAGACGTTGTGCTGTGCTGGTGATAATAAAGACTTCTAAATACTTTATTTTTCTCTCTCACAAGCGTCGATTTTATTTCATTTCGGATAAACTGTGAGATGACAACAACCGCGCTAACACAAAGACAAAGACAACGGTAGCAACGAGCAGCTGGAGGACAGTGACACACTGGCATGAGGGAGAGAAGAAAGTAACCTCATGCCACTCTTCTCCGATGGCAGCGTTGAGAACATCGGGCCGACTCAACGAGCTCATCTCCGCTAGAGCATCGTCGAGAATCACATACACACGCAGGCATTACCTCTACCTTCAGGAGTGATGGACACTTTGTTAGTACGAGGCACATCAAGGTAGCGAAAATGGACACCACATCCGCGGCACGGGCGCAGGAGGCTGGTCACCTCAACCGTAGTCCCTTCGCATCTACACACGCCAACAGGATTTCACGGGCATCAGGGGATCTGGACCCTCGCCTACGATCCGCGGCGACTTCGCGGGCATGAGGTAGAGAAGAAAGTAACCTCATGTCGAACTTCTCCGATGGCAGCGTCGAGAACATCGGGCCGACTCACAGCGCTCATCTCCGCCAAACCTCGATGAGAACTTCGCCCTCTGGAATACGCAACGTTACATCGAACGCCGATAGGCGTCTTCACCAGGGCATCACCTCTCTGACAGATCATCGAGAGGCATCACACACACCATCGCAACACACGGCGAGGGTAAACAAACACACCACTCCAAGCTCACGACCGTCTCAACACATTAGCAACCTGGAGAGCAGCCCATACCTAGCAGAAGCTAGGGTGACGGTCACCTCCATCATAGAATTTTTTTGAGCACAAGCTCAACCGNTACCTAGCAGAAGCTAGGGTGACGGTCACCTCCATCATAGAATTTTTTTGAGCACAAGCTCAACCGTGATCAACGTATTAATTTTTTGTTTAATGTTTCAATTTCGAAAAACTGCGTTTTTCACTAAGAAGGGGTGTCCTGTAGCGCCTCGCTACATCACACTCACGTGTCAATACACGGACACAACAACGCGTGCAGTTGAGATGACTGGACATCAGTGACATTATCGCTCTCGGTCACTCAACTGTCTAATGTAGACTTCTCACTCGCACCTATTGTAACGCGTTTCCGAATTCTCGCCTTTTGTGAATATTATCTTCAGTCTGGCGCTAACCGCCTATTACTCAGCAAGTCGACCACCTGACTTGCTTTTCACTTTTGTATATATTTCTAGACGCGATTGAATAAACGACAATTAAGACAACTAATTGTTTAGTAGTGAATTGATTAAACTTCC
>NW_021680829.1:29004-30917 GCF_001412515.2 Diachasma alloeum | reverse complement strand
GCGACTGATGACGCGAAATGGGCCGGTATGGTGGTCGGTATGCCATTCGCACGTGGTCGTCGCGAACGAAAACATGCGTACACGTTGATAAGTACTTGAAGATGAACGTTGAACGTATACCATGGTGTGCAGCCGGAAAAGGCGCGATTGTACGAAAATATTCGCGTAGATTTCTCACCAATTCCGGTGCTGCCGTTTATTGGTTTTCTAGCACGAGGAACTCTCGGGGTAGACGGATAGGTTCCCCATACGTTAGCCCAGCAGGGGTCATTTGAAGGTCGTCCTTCCACGCGGATCTTAACCCTAAAAGTACCAGGGGAAGTGCGTCGAACCAAGCTTCGCCGTGACATCGCAGTGCTGCTTTTAGTTGGCGATGTAGCCTCTCAACCAAATCATTTGATTGAGGGTGAAAAGGCGTTGTCATGATCCTCTTGGTGCCTAGGATTCGCGTGAGCTCCTTGAACGTGTCTGAGAAGAATTGACCACCTTGATCAGACGAAATTCTCAGAGGTATTCCGCAGCGGGCGATCCGGTGATAGAGAATCGCGTTAACTACTGTAGGCAATTTTGCATCAATCAATGAAACTGCCTCTGGATACCGCGTGAATCGATCAACGATGGTCAAACACTAGCTGTGTCCTTGTGAGGCAGGAAGAGAGATAAGATCGACGTGTATGTGTTCGAAACGTCGCGATGGTGTCTCGATTTCAGCTATTGGTGTAACCTTTGTTTTTCTGGCATTCCAGGCAGTGTTTGGTCCACTCAGAGCAGTCTTTATTCATGCTGGGCCAGACGTAGCGTTGCGTGACGAGTTTCCATGAACCTCTGCATCCAGGATGAGCCATTGAGGGCAGCGAGTCCATTCGTCCATTCCTGGAAGTTGTAGTCGGTCCAGTCGTAGATTCACGTCCGGTCGCTGGAGTAGCCGTTGAAGCCCTTGGTCGTCGCGTTGGGCATCTATGAGCTGTTACATTGTGACAGCGGTTGAGACGGCTTCGACTCGTGACAGAGCATCTGCCACGACGTTGTCTGGGCCCGCGACGTACCGGATGTCCGTAGAGAACTGTGCGATATAGTCCAATCTTCGCTATTGCCGGTATTGGTATTGGTATTGTAAGGAATTTCTATGGTTCATACTGTCGAACTGTTCATTTTCAATCAAAACAATAGACGAACATTTTTAAAAAATGTCCATTTCTAAGAAGGTCGAAGTAAAGAGAATGCCCCATATATCCCCAAACTCAACTCTGAACCCTCGAGNATTCATACTGTCGAAGTGTTCATTTTCAATCAAAACAATAGACGAACATTGTTAAAAAATGTCCATTTCTAAGAAGGTCGAAGTAAAGAGAATGCCCCATATATCCCCAAACTCAACTCTTAACCCTCGAGAATGTCAAATGGAACAAGAGAGCCTCGTACGGTCACCCCTTGACAGTTCTTATCTGTATCCAAAAAACTCCCACATCCGCCCCAAACACGCCAATACTGATTTCTTAACTCCGACGACTGTAAAAAGTTCAGAGAACACATGTAATCCCTCCTCCCCTCCCCAGAAATAGGTAAATGATAATCAACGATGAAAAAACTGGACTCTTAACTCTGGCGGCAAGTAAGAGTTCAGAAAACGCATGCAAACCCCTCCTCCCCTCCCCAGAAATAGGTAAATGATAATCAACGATGAAAAAACTGGACTCTTAACTCTGGCGGCAAGTAAGAGTTCAGAAAACGCATGCAAACCCCTCCTCCCCTCCCCAGAAATAGGTAAATGATAATCAACGATGAAAAAACTGGACTCTTAACTCTGGCGGCAAGTAAGAGTTCAGAAAACGCATGCAAACCCCTCCTCCCCTCCCCAGAAATAAATAAATAATGATCAACAATAAAAATACTGAACTCAACTCTGACGGCAG
>NW_021680829.1:19829-28769 GCF_001412515.2 Diachasma alloeum | reverse complement strand
AAAAATACTGGATTCTTAAATCTGACGGCAGGTAGGAGATCAGAGAACACATGTAAACCTCCCGCTCCTCCCCAGAAATAAATAAATAATAATCAACAATAAAAAAACTGAACTGTTAACTCTGGCGGCCGGTAAGAGTTCAGAGAACACATGCGAACCCTCCCGCCCTACCGCAGAAATCAATAAATAATGATTAACAATAAAAAAACTGAACTGTTAACTCTGGCGGCCGGTAAGAGTTCAGAGAACACATGTAAACCTCCCGCTCCTCCCCAGAAATAAATAAATAATGATCAACAATAAAAATAATTAACTCAACTCTGACGGCCGGTAAGAGTTCAGAGAACACATGCGAACCCTCCCGCCCTACCGCAGAAATCAATAAATAATGATTAACAATAAAAAAACTAAACTCTTAACTCTGACGGCAGGTAAGAGTTCAGAGAAAACATGTAAACCTCCCCTCCCCTCCCCAGAAATAAATAAATAATGATCAACAATAAAAATAATTAACTCAACTCTGACGGCCGGTAAGAGTTTAGAGAACACATGCGAACCCTCCCGCCCCACCGCAGAAATCAATAAATAATGATTAACAATAAAAAAACTAAACTCTTAACTCTGACGGCAGGTAAGAGTTCAGAGAAAACATGTGAACCCCCCCCCCAGAAATAAATAAATAATAATCAACAATAAAAAACATAGACTCTTAAGTCTGACGGCAGGTAAGAGTTCAGAGAACACATGTAAACCACCCCCCCTCCGCCCCTCCCCAGAAATAAATAAATAATGATCAACAAAGAAAAAACTGAACTCTTAACTCTGACGGCACGTAAGAGTTCAGAGAACACATGTAAACCCCCCTCCCCCGCCGCTCCCCAGAAATAAGTAAATAATAAACAACAATAAAAAACATGAACTCTTAACTCTGACGGCAGGTAAGAGTTCAGAGAACACATGTAAACCTCCCCTCCCCTCCCCCGAAATGAATGAATAATAATCAACAATAAAAAAACTGAACTCTTAACTCTGGCGGCAGATAAGAGTTCATAGAACACACGCAAACCCCCCCGCCCCACCCCAGAAATCAAAAAATAATTATTAACAATAAAAAAACTGAACTCTTAACTCTGACGGCAGGTAAGAGTTCAGAGAACACATGTGACCCTCCCCCTCCCCAGAAATGAATAAATAATAATCAACAATAAAAAAACTGAACTGTTAACTCTGGCGGCAGGTAAGAATTCAGAGAACACATGCAAACCCCCCCGCCCCACCCCAGAAATCAAAAAATAATGATTAAACATAAAAAAACTGAACTCTTAACTCTGACGGCAGGTAAGAGTTCAGAGAGAACATGTAATGAACACATGTAAACAATCCCCCTGCCCTCCCCATAACAAAATAAATAATGATCAACAATAAAAATACTGGACTCTTAACTCTGAAGACTATTAAGAGTTCAGAGATACCCCTAGAATCCGACATAGAATCCGACATAACCCCAACTCTGACCGAACTCTGAACTTTCTCTGAAATCATGGAAATATTCAAGAGTTCAACTCTGACGTCAGTCCGCTAGGGATTGCCCCCATATCAAAACTCAATAGGGTTTTGAAACCCTATGAGAAGTCTCATAGGAAATCTTCTTTTAAGAAAAGAATGTAACGTTTTTTGTCAGCAATCTATTCCGCCATGCCTATGCTTAGGAATATTTCCATCTTAAACTTGAATACCTTTTTATTTAATTTCTTTCAAATTGTCTGTATTAATTACCTATTATATATATTATAATAAAGAAAAAATAATATGATATAAAAAAAAATTATGTTTACATTTTTATTTTTTCATTCATTTCATTTTTTTAATATAATTTTTAGATATATTATTGATATCTTTATATTTTTTCTTATATAAAGAATTTCTAATATTTTCATAAATATATAGATTTTGAATCAGATATGTTTAGACAGGCGTCTATGAAGTATGAAGAATCTGTAATTGCAATCATAAACTAGATGGCCACAAGTAAGTCATTTATGAATCGATGCCCAAGAAACATAAATAGACACTGCTTATGCCAAATATATTGCAAATATGTTGCAAGTTCAAGTATGCATTGTTATTAAAACCGAGTGCAGAATTGGCAATTCCACGTCAACGCTACCTGAAGTTTTGGGACAATCTGATGACTTATTCGGTAGTTATACAAATCAGCTGAATTCAATTAGTTATAAGAATCCTCAATTAAAATTAAAATAAGTACCAGCAACGATAAGAAATCATGTTGATGTTTAAATGTATTTTAAACGCTAATATGCATTGTATCAGTACATGCGGAGCGGCTTAAATCTATGGCTGTATTGAGTTTACTCGTTCTTATGGATGTCCAAGTAATTCGTGCAATTTTTTCTGAAGAAAATCCTTTTCACAGTTTATGGAATATATCAAGAATAGTTTTTAGACACAATATCAAATTTAACACATTGCATCCGTAAGAGCTGGATACTCCCGCCTTTAATGAAATAATTTATATTCATAGTGTTTTCTCGTACATGTAATCGTATGACTTTGTTCGTTGTACTCTCTATTTTTTTTTGCGACAGTGAAAAACATGAGTTTTCAAATGGATAATTATCAACAATTGAATTGAAAGTCTCTTGATTGTTAAGGCCGACATATTAGGTGGTTTCAAGCGACGTGTTCTTGACGTCTGTCAATGATCTGTTCAAGTGCCTACTCGGAACAAATTGGCGAGGTTATAAGGAATACATGTGCAGTGTTGCCGTATGATCATTCGAGGTTAAACCAACTAAGGTTAACTGTAGAATTCAATAAAATATTACTCCCGATATTTATTGAACAAAATCCTCCAAAAATTTATTCAACAATGAAACAAGTGGATAATCGCATTTTCTGTATATGGGCATAGTTTATGTTACTAACAAATTAGCAATATGCTAATTAGAAAAATAAATAAGAGTAATAAAAGTAATAAATTTTTAAAATAGAGAATCCATTCGGATTCGCTATTTTTGGAATTTATTACTCTTATTTTCTATGATTTTGAATAGTGACACCCAAATGACTCTCTTATGACCCCTATATTTCCCTTTCATGAGCCCATAAAATTACCCTATATAAACCTCATATGAACCCATATCACTTCCTATAACCCCATATGAGCCCATATGACCCTCATATTGCCACATCTGACCTCTATATGACTCCAGTATAACCCCATGGGATCCTCATATGACCCGATATGACCCTGTCTCATCCCATATGAGCCCATTATGACACCATATGCCCTCAGATCACTTCCAAATGACCTCATATAACCCCCATATGACCCCGTATAACTTTTATATGACCCCATATAACCCATATATGATCTCCATATGACTTCATATGGCTACTATGCAACTTAATAAAGAGTTATGCTGTTTTCATCATCTTCACACTTCATCGAGAAAGCATCAAAACAATCTTTATGGCACGCCGTGCAATAAGTCGAGTTGATCGCACGCTGCGCTTTGCGCAGCGCGCTTCAAACTCGACTTCTGCACGATGTGGCATAAAATAGTATAGACCACTCGGGTATAAACTTCGTTTTCAACGAATGTGAATACAGACCTCGCCTTTGGCTCGGCCTGTAAACTTCACATTCGTCGAAAACGAAATTTGTGCCCTTGTACTCTAATGTACTATTTTGAACCATGATTCATTTCATTCTGATAACAATTCTTCGACGGAGCGTCAAAAAAACGATTTTTGACAAAATACCAATATTTCACAAACTATGAATAATTCAACTTTACTTGGTGTCGATGAATAGAGCCTATTAACATCTATATCCATGGAAAAATTCATGAAAATTCATCAAGCTCTATAAAGAAAGCTCCTATAAAGAAAAGTGCGAGAAAAATTGAAAAAAAGTACACACACACACACATACATACATACATATTGTAAAATACGTGATATTTGATAAGAATAAATGTTTATTAAAAGAATTTTGCGGCGAAATAAATAATAAAAAGAAATACAAAAAGGATTGACGCGTTCATGGACTAGGAAACAAGATAAAAGAATAACGGGAAAGAAAGAGACGATCGTACATGAAGGTGGTTGAGAGGGAGGAAAAGGGCAAATACGTAACATTACTCCCTCTCTTGAAAAGTTATCGCCCCGACAACAACGCGCTTGTTAAAGGCAATTGTAGTGAACTTTTAGTTAATTAATAACTGAAATGATACTTAAATTATTTGGGGCCTTCAACCCAATTCTCTTCCAAAAACCCAGACGGAAAGTAACAGAAAGAGAGAAAGGTTTAACTCAAAATAGTCTGATTGATCCTGAAGCAAAATTCTTCTCCCTAATAAGGTCCGGAAGGTCCGATTGTCTCTCATGGTTCCAGAGGAATGGGAAGGAATTTGAGGGTTTGGACTGGAAAATAAACTATTATGAACGGCAGAAATCAATTGTTCTAATTAATCCAGAAAAGTTTAAATTAAGTAGCAATCTATTCAGATATTCGCATCAAGAATTAATTTTTGACAAGTATTTCCACACACTAAATTGTCACTCCTAATCTTCTCGGGGATAAATGATTGAATGTAGGGATATCTTCCCGGGGATAAATAAATAAAAATATTCTTCCCGAGGCTAAATGAATAAAAAAAATCGCGATAATAAAAGAAATGAATTGCGATTGACTCAAAAAAATAATCATAAGGATGCAAATACCTGCATAGCGCAATTATTTTCGAAGGCTGGAATATGAATGACTTTCAGCTCAAAATGGAGGAATATTTGAATCCGAAGTAATATTTCGTTCTACGATGTCTGAAAAAGTTTGCAAATTACAATTTTTTAGTTAAACACGATCGCGTAATTATGAATGATAAACGCGGTGGAATAATTATTCCCATTACTTTCAAGCGAGAAATAAAAGTGTCCTTCAAATCACTAATAATCGTTACATTCGTCGCTGGAATTGTTTCAAAATAATATGAAGGAAAGAAAATAAATATGAGGTAGCAAATTTACCTAACTACGAATTTTCGCCAAAAAGTTCATGTTGCGACCATGGCATTGTGATGAATTGATGATTTAATTGAACTTTGTGTGAATGAAGTGAGGGTTTCGAGAACGAATTGTGAATGTGGAGAAGTTGGTTAGGATGAGTTCGGTCAAATGTATTGGAGTGATGTAAAAATGATGGGAGAGGACAGGGAGAAATGGTTTTATCTTTTGTAATTCCTGCGAGTTGATTCCGTAGTCTGTAGACATACTGAATTTCCTAGCTGGTGAGTCGTCATGAAGTTAATATTACTCCCGATTAACGTTTTCATTTTAAGCGCATTCACGGTTAATTTTTCACTAATAAATCACACGTGAGTAGAGAAAAATCGCAACACTTCTGACACCAATGTAAAATACGAGATATTTGATAAGAATAAATGTTTATTAAAAGAATTTTGGGGCAAAATAAATAATAAAAAGAAATACAAAAACGATTGACGTCCGCGGACTAAAAAACAAGATAAAAAAATAATGAGAAAGAAACAGACGATTATACATGAAGGTGGTTGAGAGGGCGGAAAAAGGCGTAACAATATATACATACAGACACCATCTAAAAATCGCATATTTAGACTTTTTAAATCATTCTTAGTTACCCTGACACAAAAATTTAGAAACTTAATTTTGAACGATTACAAAGCTTCCTTTCGGAAGCAAAATACAAAAAATATGAGAATCGCCAGATTTTCGGCAAAACTGGAACCTTTCATGAAAAAAGTTGCTATCTTGAATGAAGTACTTGGATATCCTCAAAGCTTTTTTCGTACTTTAATAATTTTATTAGTCTTTCAATATTTTGAATTTCAGTCAACAAAGAATGTTATTCAATTATAAAAATTTTATCGTCACTTTAGATGATTTTGATTCTTGAAATGAAATGAATGGTTGAGTATTCTTCCCAGTTTGGAAAATGATTACCTGCGCTGTTATCATTATCATGATTAGGAAAACCAGAAGCTATCATCTCCCCTTCTTCATTTTGAGCAAAAACTATAAAATTAATCGTCAGAAAAAACGATAGAAAATACACCACATTAACACTGCGTTCGGAGACCCGGGTCATTCTTCTCTGCGACATTTTTGCCCTTTTTATTTTCGTTTCGTTGCACGAATATGCCATAATCGAGCTATGGATCAACGTTGTTTGCCTCCGCAGCGGAACTTTCTTGCGAATATTCGTGAACTGTAAATTCTCATAATTTCCAGCCTTTTCATTTTTTTCATATCTCTTCTGCTTCTATTATGACTAACTCATAACCAACTTTAATATTTTTCAATTGAATTTTTTTCACGATAAAAAGTTTTATATTTCCGAAAATGTGACTCTTTTCATACTATTCATTTCAATTTTTAGAGTCAAAGAGTTGTTCTCCATTAATTTAGGATATGTTAGCATGGTAACACAGTGATTTGAACTTGTTACTGAAAATTGAAAAAAATTTATCGATGTGTAGTCTATTATATAGAAAATATCCCAGTCCACTCAAACATATATAACATTCATCTTTCCTGTGCCCATTTTGAATGGCTTGCCAACAATTACGTAGATTGTTCCCCTCCCCTCCCTCTTCTGCCAGTATACTTCACCACTATTCCCCTCAACACTTCAATCACTCTGTAAAATTCACCAATGTCGTTGCACTTTAATATCCAATTTAAAATATATATTATTCATTTCAACACACCGCACCCATGCGTCTGTATTGGCATACACCTTGTCTTGCGCGAAGTCCTAGACATTACATCGATTACCGATTAACATCGTCGGTATGTCCGTGTTACTAAACTAGTGGGTTAACATGTTTCAAAGTAGAAAAAAACAATATTAATTCCATATGAATAAATCAACTCTTTTGATCTGGAAACGTCCACTAATTCTTGAGTCAATGTAAAAGAACTTATTATCACTGACAGAATTTAGTCGATACCCATCGATGAACGGTAAAATGTGCAATTTTTCTATATAAGAATTGCCATCGTCCCAAAAATTCTTCTTTGTTTACGAGAATCGTGTTAGAATCAAGCAACACAGATGTACACAACAGTGTCAATGCCAGTGCACAAACATTCACTGGGATGAGTCACTCACGCTAGCGTTCAGTCACTTGCTAGGTGCAATTGTTGTATGCCACGTTAAATATCACTTCTGTCATTTCCTTCGAGTTATAAAAGAATGATTATAAAATTATCATTGGCATTTTTTCAACAAATAACCACTAAATGAAAATCACGTGCGCATTATTTCAGCGTCACGTCCCTGTCTTGCAGTGATTGAGAAATTGATGAACACGGACTACAGGCACAAATTCATCTACATCCTTCTACATATCATATGTGTCCCTGAAAGAACTACTGAACCACCCGCTTTAACGAGTGAGAACCAACAAAATAAGTTAAGATTCATTAGTACACACGGCTCCTGTAGCTATCAGGCGTTACATACTGCCAGAATATTCCATTCGTAGAACATTGAGAAAGGACTACGGGAAGCACCCCGGTAACGTCCGTATCACATCCACGAATTTACTAACAGAGGCCCATGAGTTATAGTGGAAAATGCACTGATCGTTGACAGCAAATCTGGTGGTGTATTTTAGAGGTTCTTATTATATCCACTAGCTTATTCCTCGTACAGGAATCATTGATAGTTCCTTAATAATGTTAATTGAACGCTTGTTTGTCCCATTTTGGTTCGTATGAAAACATTCATACAGTTGTATTGAATTTATGCGATCTTCGAGAAGAACGTTACGCGTTGCTACGCACTGCGCGAGAACATGAACTGCCACGGATTGGATGGCAGCTCACTGGAAACAATGAAGAATATGGCTGGAGCTGGGACGCCGAGACGAGGGGAAGTTTCCAGTAGCGTAGGGAGCGTATGCAATACCTTGCGCAACTGGTTTTGCTTCCAATTGGAAGCAAAGTAATCGTAATTTTTTTCTATTTCCTAATTCTGGAGGAAAATCAATACTGTACTAGAAATGTCGCGAAATACGAAAAATAGTACATTGGGCATCAAGGGCGGAGAATCAAGACTTTCCGCCCGAAGTGCACATGCGATTTTTTAACACGCCTGCAAAGGGAACTTCGTATTTTGCTCTTTGATGAGCGGGAAGAAAGTCAGTACTTTCCACCTTAGGGCGGAAAGTGCTCACTTTCCTTCCGCTCATCAGAGAGGAAAGTATGAACTTTCCGTGCAGGAGTGTGAAAAATTATATTGTTAAAAAATGTCACCATGAATGTGTGTTCGCATGTGAAGAGTTGTGTTAATAACTCGAGAATGAGTAACTCAGAGATATTGAAATTTCGGCTTCTAATTGGTCCTACTGAGACTCAAATTTATGCTAAATTTCAGCTTGATTGGTTAAGCGGTTCCTGGGATATAGCGACTGCTCAAAAATCGATTTATGCAGATATCTTCTAAACCATTGGACCGATTGATTTTTTTCAAAATACTCGTCATGATGATACCGTTAAATCGAATTCGAAATCGATTTCGTTAAATCGAAATAGTATATTTCTAACCTAGGGAGGGAAAATAAAGGATCCTCAGCCGCCAGTGCAATTACCAGCCGAGCCGAAGGCGAGGTTGGTAAGCACGCGGCTGAGGGTCCTTTATTTTATTTCTCGTGGTTAGAACGCGATTTTCCGTCTCGGCGTAGGCGCAAAGTCAGAGTTCCCTCCCGCGAAGCGCCCCCCGGGACGGAAAGTTACATTTCTCTCCCGCTTCGCGGGAGGGAACTCTGACTTTGCGCCTACGCCGAGACGGAAAATCGCGTTCTAACCACGAGAAATAAAATAAAGGACCCTCAGCCGCGTGCTTACCAACCTCGCCTTCGGCTCGGCTGG
>NW_021680829.1:10929-19801 GCF_001412515.2 Diachasma alloeum | reverse complement strand
CGGCTGGTAATTGCACTGGCGGCTGAGGATCCTTTATTTTCCCTCCCTAGGTTAGAAATATACTATTGCACCCGCCGGGACGGAAAAGAATTATTCCACCGCGAGCAATGTAATTTTAGTTTCATTTTTCCATTTCTTCGCCGAAATTGCTTGTACTCATGATAACTTGAAAAATAGTCGAGATGAAAACTTGAAACTGTGTAGGATTTTAGGTCTCATGATAATAAAGTATGGAGTTTTGGATAAGGTGAAATCGGACCAGTCGCTTCGGAGATATTCAAAGGGTCTAGTGGAATAAGTACGGTGAAAATGCCCCCACCGAATTTTGAATCTCCAATTTTTCCTGTTATTTATCATGATAAAATATAGGTGCATGCAAATTTTTACATTGTTATTTGCATTCCTGTCTGTTTTATCTCCAAAAAACTTCATTTTCTAATTTCACGTTTTTAGCCGTCAAAAAGTGTACTAAAAATTTGAAAAAATTCTGAAAAATCAGAAACATATCACCATTTATGTGACATTTTTTAATTTATTTTTTTACAATAATTTCTATTGAAAAAAAAAGATTCACTTTTCAACAATTTATTTTAACATGATTCGATGAAGATACAGGTTTGAAAAAAATCATCACCATTTACTTCATGTTTTTCTATAGAATAATGCGAAGAAAACTTCTATTTTTGCCTGCACCATCTTGAAAAAAAATAAAATTGAAAAATTTTGGGGTTTTTTGAACTAGAAATCCGCTTATAAATCATTCATTGGGCCTCGTTAATTCTAACTCTCCTAATAGCTATTTTACATATTACCCCAGTACACGTATGAAAACATATAAAAATCTTCTTACGGATTGCGCATAGAATTTCTATAGGATTTTCTTTATACAAATTAGTTCAATACAATTTCTATAGGTTTGATCCTATACGACCCCTGCCACATGTATAGAAACATTTCGTATGGAGTTGCGACATTTCTCTACGTTTTTCTCTGGAACGTTTAGACATCTTTCATATGGAAACAACAATTTATATAAAAATGTATGTATAGAAATAATTCGTATAGAAAATATTCGTATAGAAATATCCGAATATTATATACGGAAATCCGATAGAATTTCGATACGCAATCCATATAGAAAATTTCTATGCGACTTTTTCATACGTGTATAATCAGTCAATATTTACCCACAAATTGGATTTTTTTTTAGATTGTTCGCATTATTTTATAATTTCACGGAGAATGAATCTTCATTGTCCAGTTATAAATCCCTTAGAAAATTATCGGTTTATATATATTAATTGATATTAACTCAAGACCCTTAACTCGAGACCCTTATTTTGACCTTTATGACCCTTGGTTTCTGACCCTTAATTTTCGAGTCTTAATTGCGAGTACCAAATTTTCATCACCAGAAGTCGATATGGATTTTTATAATATAGGGAGACTCCAAATCCCTTTATCAAGTTGGATGAAGCTATTGAAACTCCCAAAAAAAATTCTTTCCCTCGATTTTTACTAAAACACTTATAATAAGTCGGTGATTTTATTTTTTTTCGGAAAGGAAACAGGAAATGAATAGAATATATGAACAAATATTAATTGAATACACTAGCATAATTTGCAAAATAACTATTGGAATTATTATAATTTATAAGCGAAGCACAATGAATGATTTAGAATTGGATTTTTGCAATAAAAAAAATGAAAATTTGTCAATTTTAAATTTTTTTGTACAATGCAGGTTGAGAATGGTAGTTTCCTTCATATTATTCAATAGAAAAACAATTGAAATGAATTTTTGAAAAGCGATTCCTTTTTTTCTAAGCAGAAATTATTGTAAAAAATTAAATAGAAAAATGTCACATAAATGTTGATGTTTCTGATTTTTCAGAATTTTTTCAGATTTTCAGAACACTTTGTGACGGCGAAAAAACATGACATTAGAAAAAGATGGTTTTTTGCGATAGAACTGGCAGGAATGGAAATGAAATCAGAAAATTTGCATGCAGGTATATTTTATCATGATAAATAACAGAAAAAATTGGCGATTCAAAATTCTTTTGGAGGCATTTTTACTATACTTATTCCGCTAGACCCTTTGTATGTGAAACTCGTATTCAATATCTCAAAAATTTGTAGTCCGATTCTGTTTTTTATTTTTTACAAAATTTTCGTCTCGCTTCTTTGTTGTCCAATGGAAGTATTGCCCGTATGGAAATATTCATATCTGAAAACAAAGTCCATAATTTTTTTATTCATATTTCTTTCGTACTACCATTACGGTTTCATAGTCTCCCCGCTCGTCTGGCTTGCCTCTTCCACTTCTCTCTTCTGATTTTTTTATCTGCATTACCATAGCCCGTCTTACTCTTAACTGGACCCCATTCGGGCTAGAACTACACGGGAAATCATGGAAAACATCAGTCGTACAGCCAGCCAATTGTGCAGAGCCCTCATGTGCCTTTCTGTCACACTGACTAGGGGGGGGGCACATTAGGCGGGTGGGTTTCGTTAAGGTATGATACAGGGAGGTATGGCTTTGATGTCGCCGACACCGAAACAGGGGACAAGTTCCAATGGAAGCCGCGCACGGCGCTGTTGTGTCCCTTCCCCTCACGCGGATTAGATATCCCACCACACGCCGATTTTACTTGCGTCGCGAGTTCAAATCCCCGTCAAATCAATTTTTTTTTCATGAGAGAGAAATAGTATATTTCGTAACGAGTGCAAAAAAGTGGTTTTTGGCGAGTGGGAGGTATATATCACGAGCTGAAGGCGAGTGATATAATTCCACGAGCCAAAAACCACTTTTTTGACGAGTTACGAACAAAATTTTTCATCACAATGTATCGGAAAGGTGCTGGAAAGTTACTTTTCCGATACAGCGTGATGAAAATAAAATTTTGTGTTCAATCGAGAGGAACAGGATTAAAAAATCTTGAGATGAAAACTATATGATTCTCAGCAAATAGTTCCATGGGTCGAGCGATAATGATTGAGTGAGAGTCATGTCGACTAGACGATTGAAATACTAATTAGAAGGAAGAATAATTAACATCAGAAGTCCATTTAATTAATTATTTCTCTTCTCTTCAGTGAAGCTTAATAGGGAAGAATTTGGAGGGAAGGGATTACGATAACGAGGATCCCAGTTTGAACTATGTTTTTTAATGTTTTCTTCTATGAACAAATTTTGAAAACGATACGAGGGTCATAATGGTCACGAGGGGTGAAATAAATGAGGTACAAGGGGTTTCAAGAGCCACAAAAGAAAAAAAAAGTCCCAACTATTCACTTACGCACCTCACACAAATAACAATCGTTCTTTGACACTTGATCACTCGGTAGCAAATCACCGCTTTTTTCCAGCCATTGTCGTCGCTTCTCAATTTTTTTGACACTGGGAAGGGAGAAAAAACGATAATTATCCCTAGAAGATGCTTTGCAATTTATAATTGCACACGATTTAGTCATTTTGCATGAATCAGCTCGCACAGACTGTTCAGATCTATTGGAGTACGTTTTGGAGCAGGCATAAACAAACAACATTCGCGAGATATTTTCGCGCGAAAAATAAATATTGTTCAACATTGGACAAAAATGCATTTTCATTTTATTTTTAATGCTATTATATTGAGCAGTGATTTCACTCTCAATCTTGGTAATTATTTTCATTAAAAAAAGAAAGAATTCACCTATTATGAGATAAAAATCACCCCATTAATGAAAGAGTGAGCGGGCCATTGACTATTAAAGAAATAGTACATGAAAAACCATGAATATATTTGCATTTTTTTATTTTTCTTCGCATTGTACATGTAATTTCATACGGGGCTAATTATTTTGACTTAAAATATAAATTTCATAACGTTCGCTCCAGCAAAAAAGTGCCAGTGGTGGGAGACTAAAGGAGATGAGGGGAAGCGTAAGTCGACCGGAACGCCGCTTCTGGCGCTCCGGCGAACTTGTCCCCTGTTTTCTGGCTTCATCATACCTGCTTGTATCATACCTTAGGTTTCGTCAAAGATTATAGGGGCGACCCCCAGGTACTTAGCCGGAATAGGTCACTAATTAGAAAAACGACCTTATGTACTCGATTGTACATCGTTAGTACATGATTGTACTAGGAAAAATTTTGTTTGTACATTCACTCATTAATTAATATTAATTTTTTAATTTTTGCCATGCCGCTGGCCGGAAGGAAATAAAAAATTGCTTGATAGGGGTTGATTAGGGGTGAATTCGATAGGAAATCGTTTATACATCATGAATTTCACTTTGTTTCGTTTGTACATTCATTATTACTCAATTAATTGCAAATAAACAATTTTGATTGATTCCCCCACCTCCGACCAGCTGCTCTCAATGGTTCCTGTGTTATCGGCAATACCGTTCAGTATCATGTATATGTATATATATCGATATATATATTACATTTCGTAATTTTACATCTTGAGAAGGATAAAATTGAATGGCATAACATTTGATAAACGGTGGATAGTGTTGATTACTCATTTGCAACATTTATGTTTGTCACCAGAAATCACATTGGGATATGTAAAGGCATCGAGGATTCTAACCTCTCAAAGAATGTTATGATGAGTTTAATGTTGAATAACGTGGAGATAATCTTCAAATGACAATATTTACGATTATTTGAAAATTTGTGATAAGGCTGTGTATGATTAATCGACGTGAGTGATCATCAGATAATAAGTTTTAAAAGGATTTACTACAAAAGTGTCGACGAGAGTGCGGGTTTTTTTTGACAAGTTCTGTCAAATGGCACTGAAGGAGAGCAATCAGGGTCAGCAGAATATGAATATCGGTGATGACCTCCTGGGGGACAAGGATCGGCCGATATTCAGCCAGAGGCTGACGAATTGGACGGTGAAGAATGGGGAGAGCCTGAATCACAGTTATCGATGACCTATTGATTATTCTACGAGACGAGGGGGATTTAGACCTTCCTGGGACCGCTGGAGCCCTACTTGGACATGGGCCGGGGTCTTCAGGGCCCCTTCAAGTGCACAAAGTTCCATATGATTCTCTAAATGAGGGGGAATTGGAGAGGATCGAAATTTGGATCAAGAAAGAGGGGTCCAGGGAGTCCATGTGGGCTAACGAGGATAATAATTCTTCAGAGCCACTTCAAAGGAAATTCCAATGGGAGCTCGAGTCTGTCAGAGGCTCATGGCCACTTGTGAC
This sequence comes from Diachasma alloeum, assembly GCF_001412515.2. NCBI lineage: Eukaryota > Metazoa > Arthropoda > Insecta > Hymenoptera > Braconidae > Diachasma > Diachasma alloeum. The sequence goes on along the minus strand of NW_021680829.1, from coordinate 14,590 downwards.
GAGTCTTATGGATAACAAAGAGGTTCTGGGGGTCAAACTGCCGCTTTTGTACGTGGATACTTTCAGGAATTTTGATGAATCCATAGCGGATAATCCGGAACAATAAATTACGATGGTAAGGCGTTTTGAGGATTTTTTAAAGGTGATTTGGGGGTTGAGGGAAGAGGGTGTTTTTCAGGCATTGGCAAATAAGCGGTTATTGGGGTAAGGGGTGACTTTGAGGGAAAATGTCAAAAGACGTTTTTTGGGGGGCACTTTGTGAGCTAAAAAAAAGATCTTCTGTTTTTTTTTCGTACATCTCGTGATTTTGGAGATATTTGCATCATTAGGAGAAGGGGAAAATGGAAAATAGGAAGATGAGATGAGTTGTCATGATTTGGGGAGGGGGCGGAGAGATATTTGGGAAATATCTCTGTAACTAGTGGATTTTCGGGGATAATGTTAAAAAACCTTTTTTGGAGGCCGTGAAATTCTCTACAAAAAAGGTTTATTGATATTTTTTGCTCAACCCCTTTGTGCTCAAGATATTCGCGAAATAGTAGGAATCAAATAAAATGAGTCATGTTAATTTGAAGATGAGTTTGTGATGACCTTTTGTGTGAAGCATGAGAGCTAGACTAGGCCAGCAAATAACTATTTAATGTAAATGAGATTAATTTTCTTTTCCCATTTGATCTTTCAATTGTCCTAATTATGTGTCTTGTTTTCACACAAATGATTGATGTTTTTTGTTTAGGTTTTGGAGCTGCATCACTGAGTAACAGCATTGGCAGTATATTATCAGGATTATGGAGAAAAGACGGATAAATTCAGTACATCGCTCGTGGAATAAAAGATCAGAGGAGTCAAGAGACAAAACTTTGGGGACATAAATAATACCTTCAGATATGCCAAAGGTAAAAATCATCATTATTGAACCTATTCAAAATTTCTTTTCTCATAATTGCATTACAGGGAAATCTGAAAGGAAGCTGGGAGACCGTAAGGCAAACAAAAAGGAAGAGGACACCTAGTTCTAAAGTGTTAGAGTGCTTTTTTCCGACTCATAATTTATAAATAAATTAAAAACAGAAAGAATCTACGAAGTCCATAGGAAAAATGATGATGTAAATGAACGTTGCATATATAGGATCATTTTTTTGGATCATAAATAATTCAGTTACATACAAATACACAAAAAGGAGTTTTTTCTCTCATGACAATGAGTTAAAAGTTTTCATTCCACCCAATTAAATTAATATTTCAGGCAATTGTGATTCCACCTTAGGAACGAGAGACTTGGGGAGAAAGTCAGAATTTTCCAAACTAAAGTCAACACAATTCAGCATCATTCATTTTGGATTATTTTGTTATTAAAATTCATCAATAATTTATAACATGAGTTCCATTGAAATCAGACTGGGAATCCCTATCGGTAATTTGTGATTGTAAATTCACTTCTACAAGTGGAATTTTTAGTTACACAAACTTGGCTTTCACTTTTTGTACATCTAAAAGTATGTTTAATCAACCAATATTCAATCGCATTATGTTCGGAAATAGATATGTATAGAAATTATGGTACAGAACGGTATATGAGTGAATTTTAATTTTTCATCTGCACTCAATCAACTATGAATCAATGGATTACCAACGAAAAATAGAATTCACTATTTACGAACATTTTTAGTTGTAATGAACGGCTCATTAGCTCTCATTAAAGACATCTCCATTGACTTTACCTATGATCACACCTGAAAAAGTACGCCTGTGAATGGTGATGGAGTGGGGGTTAAGCAAAGTGTGGCTCAAGGGGGGGAGGGTTATAGACGCCATGTTCATTTCGGAGCACAGTCGAGCAGGCATGCTCTATTGCATTTTTGGAGTAATAACCATCCCAGATTCATTAATTTTATAATATTGTGACAAAATGAGTTAATTTGTTCCTTTTTAACTCTTGTTTCACTCCGACCTCGGTTAGTCTCGGTGAGCTCACGAGTGGTTCGCTCAATCGGAGGGATAAGTGAAGGATAGAGGGAGGGTTAACGATATTAAACCGACCGTACTGATGTTGGTAAAATAACTATATATTAACTTTACTTTATACACGGTAGTGTTTAATGGGTCGGTATAATACGGTTCTTGACTTGACGTTGGGACCTTGACTCGACTTTGTTATTGGTTGGCTGAAGGCCTGAGCTCAGAGATCCACTCTGTTTCGCTCCTGATCGTATTCTGCCCTTGCAGAGTCTTTGTGAAAATGCTCAAGACTTAAAATTGCAGAGCAAGCAGTCTCACGGTCCCGAAACACTAAGACAATTAAGTGTCATCATTGACACACAACTAGAACAGTCAAACAGCTTCTTTACCGAGAAACTGGACTCAGATGGCACCGTGAGAGTGCTGAGCTCTGCTCCTGCACGATGAGAAAGAAATCATATTTCTTTTCTCATCGTCCCACATTATAAATTTAATGTAACGTATTATTCATAATACGTCACATTGTATTCAACAAATAACCGACGTATTAATAACAATACGTCACAATATTCATCATAAAATCATATTTCATTTTTTGAAGAATTTGTATTCTTCGTGCGAAAATGTCACGAGTTTTTGAAGAGTATGCTGTCACATGGGAAGAATCTAGTTGCTTCCCGTTTTCTCGATATTACACGTGTTTGTTAACTTCTTCCTATTTTCTTGACAGTTTCTTCGATAGCTCTCTCGCAGGTAAGGATACTGAAGTTCCCTAGACGATGTTTATATACATATATCTTCATAAATCAGAACACTTGTATTGCAGTTGAAGAAAACATGGTCGGTGATTCTCAAACGAATTTTGGGACTGAAAGTCAAGTGAGCTTTTTGAGAAATGTTTTAACCACTCCTCGAGAGTGGAATCATGAATTGCGAATGGGCAATCGACCATTAGAATAATTATTCCCCAGTTGATCAGAATAAATGTTGAACTAAATTTTACAGGCCGGAGTATACGTCAAAGAAAATTCTACCACCGGAGGGAATTGCAAGGACCATGGGCCATAATCGTAACTGTTGTACCAATATAGGCGAAGTCAAAGCTCTCATGATGAACTGAGAAAAAAGACAAAAATCAGTTCAAATTTTGAAGGTGAGTTTTATCGAGAGCTTTTCCTGAAATAATCTGGTTCTATTTGATTTGAAGGGTCTCAAATGTTCACATTGCAGGTCAGCTTGATAATTTATGGTTGTAAGCAGTATCTATTGCTGTTTATAGTGATGATGGGTGTAAATCCATGCAACTTGAATAACTGTAACTGAAATTATCTAGTTGCATTTCTGCTTATTATCAATATTCCAGTATAATGAGATCTTGTATTAGCATGGGAATTTCATGTGGCATTTAAATATTCAATAAATGTTTTTCCCTCTCAATCTGAAGAATTCAATAGCACTACTCATTACATTGCCTCACATTTTCTAGTCCTATACATAAATATTAAAACCGTCCCTTCATTTGTGTCATTGGATATAATATCATTGGACGACAATTCATAATTACTCAAGCATTGTTTGCCAGTTTTAATAAATAATTGAATATAAGAGTGGATTGTAGTGTTATAACTTCATATTTCATAACTTAGCTAACATTTAAAGAAGAATCGACGACGATTTTCATTCGCATGGGGTGTGTAATTTG
>NW_021680829.1:6086-10731 GCF_001412515.2 Diachasma alloeum | reverse complement strand
GTGATATAAACCTCCCACTCGCCAAAAAACACTTTTTTGCACTCGTTACGAAATATACTATTTTTCCATGATAGAAATGCCAAAAATAGTTTTAACCTCAAATGATCAAAAAATATAAATAACTATAAACAATCTCAAGTTAAATGTGTGAAAATAAAATAAGCATCAATTTTTCGCTATTGTCTGAATAAAAATGTTGATAAAATGGACCTTAACATATTGAAGGCTTCCAAGGCCTGAAAAAAAAATAATTGAAATTACCCAAGTCGCTCCGACTGTGTACAGTGGTAAAAATGATTCCATCGTTACCAAAACAAACTATCGGTCGACGAAAATCCTTATTGAAAGTAGTAACTGAGATATACTGAGATTTTAATCATTTATTGGTATGTAATTAGTGATTTACAATTACGAGATTTTTGTCATGGTATTTTCAAAGAGTATAGCTTAAACAGAGGGGCGCCAAACTAGACAACGGAACGAGGGAATGAGTGTGTTGGTTCATCAGTTAGCATGTGGTCTGTGTTTTCATTCACATCGTCATTATCGTTCTCATTTTGTAGGGAGTTGTTAGCTTATAAACTTTGGTGAGCTATTTTTTTTGGTAATGATGGCTTGAATTTGATGTCAACCATGAAGATGACTTTATTATAAACTGAGGGTTATTATTTTCAGGTATCCAAAGACTGAGTTGCATCATACCACGGGAGAGTTGTGTGACAGTGCAAGAGGCAGTTCAGGCAATTGAAGCCAACATAGATTATTTTCGAACAAATGTCTTCCCCATCAGCACTGCCCAAGTGTGGAAAGAAATGAGCACAAACTATTGTAACCAGAAATGGAAACCTCTCACTTGGTATACAAATGTAACGGACAATAGACGTAAAATTTTAACTATTGCTCGACAGAATAAGAGTATCAACTTAGCCCCTTCTAAACCCGCTCCAACTATTGACGAGACCGTAAATGAGTCACGGGATGAGAGGTCGTACCAGGAGGAAACAGATTCCGAAGTGGATGAAAATGAAGCAACATTCAGGTTAACCTTAACGCCAGACGTATGGAATCAGATCAAACCCATTGAGTTGAAGAAATCAAGGAGCACCCACACCTTGAAGCCACACGTATGGACGAATGTTATCAGCGATTTATTTTATCAGGAATATGGAATGCCATGTGCATTTACCTTCAAACGAGGAGAGGTTTATACATCATCTAGCCGGAAATATTTCATAAAAATTGTTGTACATTGTCGTGATCAAACGTGCGCCAATCGATTTATAGGCATTGCAGATAATGAACCCTGTCCTATCACCGGTCAGTTGACGCTGGTCATTAGAACTAAGGATACGTATCGTACAAAACATGCACCTGTCACTCGTCCATGCAATGGTGAAAAGAGGAAGATGATCGGGATGAGAGCTCAAGCTGAAGGCTGCTACAACACTAGAAATAATATAGTACGTGAAACCACGAAACAAGGACAGCCGGTGGGACCAACTGTTCCTTCACTAGATGTCATTCGTCATGCTAAGCAGGATTTTGTTCGAGAGGACTTGGGATTGGGAAAAAGAGAGAAGAAAGACCCAATCCACGTAATCGAAGAGCTCCAATTCCAAAAGCCATATTTTAGGACCATCACCCATGTATCTGCTTGCCCATATTTCACGGTTTATGGTACAGAGGAGCAGATTGCTTCATACAGACAGTATTGTCGGATCAACAGACAAAAATCTGTTATTACTATTGATTCATCTGAGAGTATGATTCGAAAATTAGATCGGCCCATGAGATTGAAAAGTGGACATATATTTTTATGCTCTATAGTGATAAATTTCTCGAAGACCATACTCTCAGTATATCAAATGATATCGGAATGTCAGGAGTCGGAAGTTGTTGTGCTGATGCTTGGTGCATTTGTACGACGAGCTAAGGTCAAACCAAAGCGGTGTATATCGGATAATTCAAAGACACTTCTCCTAGCTGAATCAATAATCTTCAATGGGTGTACAACAAACCAATACCTAGAGAAATTATTTATTGCTGTTGATTCGAAGACACTTACACCTAAAACAGTGGAGACATTTTTGTTCACGGACGTGACTCACTTCATCCACGCTGCAAGCAGATGGAATATCTTCAAAAATCTGCAATTATCAGCAGTGAAAGATTTTTTTATTAGAGCTTTGGCTTTGATGGTCGATTGTCAAACGCTAGAGGACTTCAAGCTATTATTCTATTTAACCTGTTTGGTAGCTCTCCAGAGCCATGAGGATTCCCAATTGACCTCACCTTATGCTGCAAGTGTTCAGGATGCTCGTGTGCAACTGCAGAAATTCATGGCAGCTCGCCCTCTTGATGAAGAGGAATTTATGGATTTCAAAGCTATGCAAAAACTTGAAGATTACGATCCTGAGGTAACGACCGAAGAAGAACGCGAAAGTCCTGAAATTACAGGTTTTATTGATAGAATCATTGCTAATGCTCGAGCAGTAACTTCAGAAGGTAGTGAATTAAATGCCTATTATTTGCCAGGACTGATCAAGGATTTGAGACGTGTTGGAAGAGAATTTTTGTTGTGGACTGCAGTTGGCAACCCATTTTATATGGGTCATCATAGTTCAAGTTCCTCAGAAGCTAATTTTAGTATTCTCAAGGACAAGGTATTCAAACAGTATGGATTGCCTCAGCGCGTCGATAATTTCCTTGTGATTCACCTCAGATCCTTGATGGGAGAACAAATAAACTTTAACTCGAACTTCAAACATTTTCTGAACCAAGATAAGTACGTTTCCAGTCCTGTAGTCAAAGGTCTTCCTTCAAAAAGAAAGAATGATGCTGGAGGAATTACCCCTGAGAAAAAAATTGCAAGAATGAGAAGACATATCCAGGATTGTCACGATGGGCTTGTAATTGAAGAACCGAGAGAAAATTCCGAAGAAAAAAAGAGAGATGGTGTTTCAGAAGAGACAATGAGAGATTTTGTTTCAGAAGAGAAAAAGAGATTTTTGGGACGAGACGATTGATGATGAATGTACAAAAGGTGGAATCAGTTTACATAGTACTGTGAGTGAAGATGATTTTTTTTGTAGAGAGAATTGGCGAAAAAAAGGCGAACCCTTTTATTTTCTGAACAGAAACAAAGATAACGATAAGAATGAGCATAAAGATCAGAAATACCAGAATGACAGTGGAGAAAAAAACTCTAGACAGAATAAAGCGACTGATGAGCCAGTTCAATATAAGGATGATAACAGTTCGAGTACTTGGAATAGGAATCTAGATGAGGATCGGCATCTAGGTGACTGTACGAAACCAATCCCAAGTGACAGTGAAAAAGAAGAAGAATCTGGTAAACCACAAAAAGTTCATGATAATGTAATCGACAAGGAAATTCCACCAAATGACCTGGATATCGACAGTGAGGCACTCATAGATAATCCTCCGATATTCAGCTCTTCGAGGATGGATGAGGGGCCCAGTGTCGAATTGGACAGTAGGAAATTCAATAGTTGTTCCAGAACTATCATTAATTCCACAACAGCTGACAGCGACCAAATTCATCAGCACACTCACTCCATACTGACCAAAGAGGACTTCAAGAATGTTTCATTAGAACATGATTATATCAATATACCTCCACTGAATGCTGCAACAAAAGTGAAACAATCTCGTGCTAAATTCTTTCGCGACTGTCCAGAAATTCTGTACCGTGATCCCAGGACGAGAAACGTAAAAACGTCACCACATTTGCTGCCACACGCTGGATNATACCTCCACTGAATGCTGCAACAAAAGTGAAACAATCTCGTGCTAAATTCTTTTGCGACTGTCAAGAAATTCTGTACCGTGATCCCAGGACGAGAAACGTAAAAACGTCACCACATTTGCTGCCATACGCTGGATCAAAGAGGATAGCCCTGAGTAGGGGCCCGGAATAGGGGGTTTGACTGACTCCAAAAATGTTAGTTGGTACCCCACGGGAAAGGCGGCGTCCCGGTCGAATTGTCGGTAAATGTGAGTCGGGTGCGTGAGTAACTCGGCAGTAGCAGTCCCGCTGTGACAGGGACAGGTTCGGAGGGAGAATTTTGTCCTCCTTGTACTCAATGTTTACTTTATGATTTTCAGTCGATTTATTCGCCGACTAATTAATATTAAGGGATGAAACAAAGACTGTTCAATGGAGAATTAAATTCCCCATCTATCAACCCCCGTTTCATCCCTTAATCTCTGCATTAAAAAAATTAATATTGCGACGAAAGTCACGGCGCTATAAGAAACCCAATGTTTTCTCGGCGCAGAGTGACTNCTAATCTCTGCACTGAAAAAATAAAAACTGCGACGAAAATCGCGGCGCTATGAAAAAATTAATGGTTTCTCGGCGCAGTGACTCCCGACAACTCTCCCGTTAATTCAAAAATCGTATCTTTTCTCCTAATTAATATTAAGAAATAAAACCAATGCTGTTCGATGGAGAATTAAATTTCCCATCCTTTAACCCCCGTTTCATTCCTTAATCTCTGTAATTAAAAAATAAAAACTGCGACGAAAGTCACGGCGCTATGAAGAACTCAATGGTTTCTCGGCGCAGAGTGCTTCCCCATTAATTCGCCCGCTAATTAAAAAATCGTCTCTTTTCTCCTAA
>NW_021680829.1:1654-3541 GCF_001412515.2 Diachasma alloeum | reverse complement strand
CTCCATCGAACAGCATTGGTTTCATTCCTTAATGTTAATTAGGAGGGGAGAGACGATTTTTTAATTATCGGGCGAATTATTGGGGAGTCACTCTGCGCCGAGAAAACATTGGGTTTCTTATAGCCCCGTGACTTTCGTCGCAATATTAATTTTTTTATTGCAGAGAATCAGGGATGAAACGGGGGTTGATGGATGGGGAATTTAATTCTCCATTGAACAGCATTTGTTTCATCCCTTAATATTAATTAGTCGGCGAATAAATCAACTGAAAAACATAAAGTAAACATTGAGTACAAGGAGGACAAAAATATAGCTCCAAACTTGTCCCTGTCACAGCGGGACTGCTACTGCCGAGTTACTCACACACCCGACTTACATTTACCGACAATTCAACCGGGACGCCGCCTTTCCCGTGGGGTACCAACTAACATTTTTTGAGTCAGTCAAACCCCCCGATCCGGGCCTGTACTCAGGTTCATCCTCTTTGCGCTGGATCCTGCGGATCTGTAGTGATTGATCGTAAGACATACGTCGGTAAGAACTCATGTCCATTCGATTCACTTGTGCAAGTCATTTACGTGGCTGCGTTGGACGATAAATTTCATCAGCCATTCCTGGAGCAGTCGACGAGACCTTTGGCTGAATTTATTTTGAGTTTTAGAGCCCTAGGAAGCAAATAGCCACCTAACAGCCACCTAATTAGGTGGCTGTTAGGTGGCTGTTAGGAGAAAATTGATTATCCAATAGGTTCATATTGGCATTTTTTTTAATTAGTTTAATTCTGTACTGACCCAATTGCCCTACGTGAACAATGTTATCGCAAATAGATATGTAGGTTTCTCCTCCCGGAGAAACCGCATACTCATGTATTTTCCCCGAAATTCATTTTTTTTTAATTTATAAAAAATCTGCGCATGTTTTCGGGGGCGATAAATTTTGTAGAAATATAATCTCAAACCCCTCCATGAAGACACCCGCCTATATGCGGAGGAATGAAAATTTAGGGGGGTGAGGGGGAGGGGTTTGAGATTATATTTCTACAAAATTTATCGCCCCCGGAAACATGCGCAGATTTTTTATAAATTAAAAAAAAATGAATTTCGGGGAAAATACATGAGTATGCGGTTTCTCCGGGAGGAGAAACCTACATATCTATTTGCGATAACATTGTTCACGTAGGGCAATTGGGTCAGTACAGAATTAAACTAATTAAAAAAAATGCCAATATGAACCTATTGGATAATCAATTTTCTCCTAACAGCCACCTAACAGCCACCTAATTAGGTGGCTGTTAGGTGGCTATTTGCTTCCTAGGGCTCTAAAACTCAAAATAAATTCAGCCAAAGGTCTCGTCGACTGCTCCAGGAATGGCTGATGAAATTTATCGTCCAACGCAGCCACGTAAATGACTTGCACAAGTGAATCGAATGGACATGAGTTCTTACCGACGTATGTCTTACGATCAATCACTACAGATCCGCAGGATCCAGCGCAAAGAGGATGAACCTGAGTACAGGCCCGGATCGGGGGGTTTGACTGACTCAAAAAATGTTAGTTGGTACCCCACGGGAAAGGCGGCGTCCCGGTTGAATTGTCGGTAAATGTAAGTCGGGTGTGTGAGTAACTCGGCAGTAGCAGTCCCGCTGTGNAGGTGACAATTTAGGGGGGTGAGGGGGAGGGGTTTGAGATTATATTTTTATAAAATTTATCGCCCCCGGAAACATGCGCAGATTTTTTATAAATTAAAAAAAAATGAATTTCGGGGAAAATACATGAGTATGCGGTATCTCCCGGGGTTTGAAGACATCCGCCTATATCTGGAGGGATGAAAATTTAGATGGGTGAGGGGGAGGGGTTTGAGATTATATTTTTATAAAATTTATCGCC
>NW_021680829.1:1281-1387 GCF_001412515.2 Diachasma alloeum | reverse complement strand
ACGCTCTTCCGATCTCTATATCCGGAGGGATGAAAAGTTAGGGGGGTGAGGCGGAGGGGTTTGAGATTATATTTTTATAAAATTGATCGCCTCCGGAAACATGCGC
>NW_021680829.1:354-910 GCF_001412515.2 Diachasma alloeum | reverse complement strand
ACGGGGGGTTGAAAATGCCCGCATATATCCGGAGGGATGAAAATTTAGGGGGGTGAGTCGGAGGGGTTTGAGATTATATTTTTATAAAATTGATCGCCTCCGGAAACATGCGCTGATGTTTTATAAATTAAAATATGAATTTCGGAGAAAATACATTATTATGCGGTTTCTCCGGGGGGTTGAAAATGCCCGCATATATCCGGAGGGATGAAAATTTAGGGGGGTGAGGGGGAGGGGTTTGAGATTATATTTTTATAAAATTGATCGCCTCCGGAAACATGCGCTGATGTTTTATAAATTAAAATATGAATTTCGGAGAAAATACATTATTATGCGGTTTCTCCGGGGGGTTGAAGACACCCGCATATATCCGGAGAGATGAAAATTTAGGGGGGAGAGGGGGAAAGGTTTGAGACTATATTGTGATGAAATTTACCTCTCTGGAAACATGCGCTGATTTTTTATAAATTAAAATATGAATTGCGGTGAAAATACATGACTATGCGGTTTCTCCGGGGGGTTGAAAACACCCGCATATATCCGGAGGGATGAAAAT
>NW_021680829.1:0-309 GCF_001412515.2 Diachasma alloeum | reverse complement strand
TATAAAATTTATCGCCCCCGGAAACATGCGCAGATTTTTTATAAATTAAAAAAAAATGAATTTCGGGGAAAATACATGAGTATGCGGTTTCTCCGGGGGGTTGAAGACACCCGCCTATATCCGGAGGGATGAAAATTTAGGCGGGTGAGCGGGAGAGGTTTAAGACTACATTGTTATGAAATTAACCTCTCTGGAAACATGCGCTGAGTTTTTATAAATTAAAAACAATGAATTTTGGGGAAAATCCATGAGTATGCGGATTCTCCGGGGGGTTAAAGATACCCGCATATATCCGGAGGGATGAAAATT
>NW_021680828.1:243607-243837 GCF_001412515.2 Diachasma alloeum | reverse complement strand
TCGATTTCCGATAACAGGGGTTCGTGCGATAACTGGTGCCCTCACGGTAGTAAAGAGATCAGTTTGCATAAAATATATTTTTGGCCTCGTCACTCCGACTCTCAATTTTCTCTCAAACACAGGAAATTATGGATAGTTCAACTATCAACTTGGTCCGCTAAGGATATCCCTATAATTTTCTCGAAAACCGGAGAATTTTCCTATAATTTTCTCGAAAACCTAAGAATTTT
>NW_021680828.1:242929-243516 GCF_001412515.2 Diachasma alloeum | reverse complement strand
TAGGGCAATATTTTCACCAGATTTAAATAATGAGTTGAATTTGATCAAATCTACTCTTCCGACATCATTTGAAGATCATAAAAACCAACACATTCTCATGAAACTACGTCGTAATAAGAAAAAAACGTAATGGGTAAAATAGACACCCCCATTTCTTCCTCAATTTTTTATGTTTCAACAATTTTAATTTTTCAAATTGAAAAAAAAAATTATTTTTGACGTTCGTCGCGGGGGGTGGTAAATCAAATTTTTTCTTGCTCATTCATCCTCCTCCCCGCCTATTGTTTTATGGTGATTTCCTCTGTGAGTAGAAAAGTAGCCATCTTACAAATTTCACAAATGAACAAAAGGTCAGATGTGTAGGGCGTGCAATTGATCATTGAAAAAAAATTAATAATTTCAAAGTTATTTCAAGAGTAAAACAGGGAATTCAAAGCTACTTTATATTTCAAACTTCAATGGAAAATTTAATAAAGTCGAAGTTTGTTTGTTAATATCTTTCCCAACTCTAATTTTTCTTTATACAAAGATACCGACACGATTCTGTTGGAAAATGTCCTTTAAAAATTTTCTTTATTTTGGAATAG
>NW_021680828.1:234409-236219 GCF_001412515.2 Diachasma alloeum | reverse complement strand
CTGCAAGTGGTACATCGTCCAGCATTTCAGGAAGAGTCTGCGTGATTAATGCGAGGTACTGTTGACCCTGAAGAAAAACAAAAATTGAAAAAATCATTATTTTGCCGCCTCAATGTCGTATGTGTGCGAATGCGGGCTTGATGAATACTCACATTCACATAATCCGGTAGCTGGGAAAGTAGGACTCGGTCACCCACTATTCCTCCCCACACGTTCACTTTCCACCGTGACTGAAAACTTTTTTCCCTCACCGAGTGAGGATTTTCAACAGCATAATTATGTAAATTATGCTGATTGAAAATGCCTTCTCTCCTAAACAGACTTTCGTCTGTCCACAGGATTTGGGATAAAAAGTTTTCATTCCGATAATACAAGGCTAGAAACTCTTGACAGTAGTGCAGGCGCTGCCCTGCATCTCCTGGCTCGAGTTTCTGAACTCGTGTGGAGTGGAACGGATGGAGAAAATTCTCCCGCAGGATCCTATTCACTGTCGACTTCGGGCAGCCCATCGCGCTCTCGATTCTCCGACAACTCGTTGTCGGGTCTTCGTCTACGCGTGCCAAGACTACTTCCTCGACGTCACAATGTCGTTGACGTCCAGCTCCGTGACCTGGTGGCACCACCTGATTCTCTCGCATGCGCTTATCCACAGCCAGGAACACTTGTGGATAAGGATGTCGTCGTTGAGGGTATTTCGTGCGATACCTCCTCGCTGCCTCTGCTGCGTCACACCCACAAGCACCATACACGAGGTGCATATCAGCGTATTCGATAGCTGTGTAACTCTCCATGATTTAACACTTCACGTCTAACCCCGGCAAAGAATGAAACACGAATGACTCTCCCCCCTACAAAATACATAAAATCAACCTCTTATTCACTCTGTTTATCACTGACGGAGCCTTCGAGAACCGTCAGTATTTACATAACAAGAGACGATAGAAATAAAATGATTGAAACTATTTTATTTTATTTTATTTCCATCGTCTCTTGTTATCTAAACACTGACGGTTCTCAAAGGCTCCATCAGTGATAAACAGAAAAAATAAGAGATGGATTTTATGCAATCTGGAGAGGGAGAGTCATTCGTGTTTGATTCTTTGCCGGGGTTAGACGTGAAGTGTTAAATCATGGAGAGTTACACAGCTATCGAATACGCTGATATGCACCTCGTGTATGGTGCTTGTGGGTGTGACGCAGCAGAGGCAGCGAGGAGGTATCGCACGAAATACCCTCAACGACGACATCCTTATCCACAAGTGTTCCTGGCTGTGGATAAGCGCATGCGAGAGAATCAGGTGGTGCCACCAGGTCACGGAGCTGGACGTCAACGACATTGTGACGTCGAGGAAGTATTCTTGGCACGCGTAGACGAAGACCCGACAACGAGTTGTCGGAGAATCGAGAGCGCGATGGGCTGCCCGAAGTCGACAGTGAATAGGATTCTGCGGGAGAATTCTCTCCATCCGTTCCACTCCACACGAGTTCAGAAACTCGAGCCAGGAGATGCAGGGCAGCGCCTGCACTACTGTCAAGAGTTTCTAGCCTTGTATTACCGGAATGAAAACTTTTTATCCCAAATCCTGTAGACAGACGAAAGTCTGTTTACGAGAGAAGGCATTTTCAATCAGCATAATTTACATAATTATGCTGTTGCAAATCTTCACTCGATGAGGGAAAAAAGTTTTCAGTCACGGTGGAAAGTGAACGTGTGGGGAGGAATAGTGGGTGACCGAGTCCTACTTTCCCAGCTACCGGATTATGTGAATGTGAGTATTCATCAAGCCCGCATTCGCACACATACGACATC
>NW_021680828.1:233022-234265 GCF_001412515.2 Diachasma alloeum | reverse complement strand
CAATCAGCATAATTTACATAATTATGCTGTTGAAAATCCTCACTCGGTGAGGGAAAAAAGTTTTCAGTCACGGTGGAAAGTGAACGTGTGGGGAGGAATAGTGGGTAACCGAGTCCCACTTTCCCAGCTACCGGATTATATGAATGTGAGTGCTCATCAAGCCCGCATTCGCACACATACAACATCGAGGCGGCAAAATAATGATTTTTTTCCATTTTTGTTTTTCTTCAGGGTCAACAGTACCTCGCATTAATCACGCAGACTCTTCCTGAAATGCTGGACGATGTACCACTTGCAGGTAGACCTCGGTGGTTCCAGCAGGATGGAGCACCCCCTCACTGTGCTCGAGACGTCACCGCCTTTTTAAATGCTCAGTTCCCTGGACTTTGGTTCGGTCGATATGGCCCACTTCACTGGCCTGCACGGTAAGATTACTCGAGAAAAATAAAGTGTTCCGGAAAATAATGAATTTCCATTGTCATTAGATCCCCGGACTTGACGCCGCTAGACTTCTTCCTTTGGGGCTATCTAAAGGACCAAGTCTACGAGACCGAGCCGGAGACCGTGGAGGAATTGGTGGCTCGACTGCATGCGGCCACTACCAATGTCAGTGCTGAGATGCTCCAACGAGTGAGGATGGATGTCCTTCGAAGGATTCATGCCTGCGTGGCTGCTGGAGGAGGCCATTTCCAGCACCTGCCAGCATGAGCTGCATTCACAATCGGCCCTTCTCAGGGCCATCAAAAATAAAACGTAGCGCAACAAAATAGTTTTGCTCTGGTTTCTTCTTCTTTGGTCATCAGGCCTGTCACCCATCTATCCACTTTTAAACTCCCCATTCTTATCCTCACTTTTCCAAAAAAATTTCCAAAACCCAAACAGGAAATTGATTTTTTTTTCCATTGTTTTTCTTTTCATGTCGGTTATTAGGCACGTCATCTATCCTCTCATCTACTCATAAACCCCCCATCTTCATCGCCGTGCGTCCAAAATCATTTCCAAAAGCAAAAAAAGAAATTAAAATTGAAATTATTATTATTTTTTTCTTTTGTTTTTCGTTTTTTCTTATGTCGGTTATGAGCACGTCCTCCACCTATCCTCCCACCGACTTACAAACCGCCAACCATTATCGCCGCTCGTTTAAAATAATTTCCAAAACGCAAAAAAAAAATCAAAAGTTGCATTATTGTTTTATTTTTCATTTTTCTTATGTCGGTCATCGTCATGTCATCTATCAATCCTT
>NW_021680828.1:232241-232838 GCF_001412515.2 Diachasma alloeum | reverse complement strand
CCAAAAAAAAATTAAAATTTTAATTATTGTTTTATTTTTCATTTTTTCTATGTCGATAATTGTCACGTCCTCTATCAATCCTCTTATCCAGTCATAAACCTCCCATCTTTACCACCGCGCATCCAAAATATTTTCCAAACTCAAAAAAGAAATTAAAATAGCAATCTTTTTCTTATTTGTTATTCTTATTTTTCGATGTCGGCAATGAGACACGTCATCGAGACCTACTGGAAATAAAAGAAAAAACAAATTCTTCGGTTTCTTAATTTAAGTTTTTTTGAAATTAATTCTCCGCGATAATGGGCCGGAAGGGGTGGAGTGGGTAGGTGACGATGTACTACATAAAAAACCAATTTTTTTTTTATGAACATTTTGAAAAAATCTTCGGCCCTGGAATAAGTAGTAGCAGAATTAAAAAAATTAAAAGTCAGACAACATTAAAAAATCAAANCGGTAGGTGACGATGTACTACATAAACAACCAATTTTTTTTTTATGAACATGTTGAAAAAATCTTCTTCGGCCCTGGAATAAGTAGTAACAGAATTAAAAAAATTAAAAGTCAGACAACATTAAAAAATCAAAATCCAAAAAAAAA
>NW_021680828.1:226136-227024 GCF_001412515.2 Diachasma alloeum | reverse complement strand
GCAAAATGAGTTTGATTGTCATTTCCCGAGTTGACACTCCCCCTCCCCTCGCACTCATTAACAAAGAAACAACAAATGGAGCAAAATGGGCCTGTTACCTATTTCCCAAATTGGGGGGTTACCCTACCCCTGAGGGGGGTCCCCCTACCCCTGATTATGAAAACCGTGGGGCAAAATGGGTTTGTTTATCATTTTTTGTGTTGACACCTCCCCCACCACGCTCGCACTCATTAAGAGAATAATGGAGCAAAATGGGTTTGTTTGTCATTTCCCAAATTAACTTCCCCCCTCAACCCCTCACGCTTATTAAGAAAATGATTGGGTGAAATTGGTATGTTTGTCGTTTCCCGACATTCGTCCCCTCGGTCAAAAGAAAAAAATACAAATGGGGCAAAATGGGTTTGTTTGTCATTTCCCAAATTAACTTCCCCCCTCAACCCCTCACGCTTATTAAGAAAATGATTGGGTGAAATTGGTATGTTTGTCGTTTCCCGACATTCGTCCCCTCGGTCAAAAGAAAAAAATACAAATGGGGCAAAATGGGTTTGTTTGTCATTTCCCAAATTAACTTCCCCCCTCAACCCCTCACGCTTATTAAGAAAATGATTGGGTGAAATTGGTATGTTTGTCGTTTCCCGACATTCGTCCCCTCGGTCAAAAGAAAAAAATACAAATGGGGCAAAATGGGTCTGTTTGCTATTTGCCAAATTGACTTCCCCCTCTCCCCCTCACGCTCATTAGGAAAACAGTGGGGCAAAATGGGTTTGTTTGTCATTTCCCTAATTCACACCACTCTCCTGCCCCCCATGAAACCCACAATAATGGATTTCAAAATTAAACAGAAAGGGCAGAATGGGTTCGCGAGCAATTTTCCGTGTTGACACCCCT
>NW_021680828.1:223058-226016 GCF_001412515.2 Diachasma alloeum | reverse complement strand
GTTAGCTATTTCCCAAATTGACCCCTGATTATGGAAACCGTGGGGCGGAATAGGTTTGTTTATCATTTCCCGAGTTCACCCCCCTCCCTCGCCAGAATAAAACCAAAAATAATCGATTTCAAAATTCAACAGAAGGGGCAGAATGGGTTCGTGAGCTATTTCCCGCTTGACTCCCGCCCCCTCCCCCCCGCCCCCCACAATAATGTATTGCAAAATTCGCCAAATGGGACAAAATGGGTTGGTGCTAATATTCCAAATCAACCCCCCTGCCCCCCCAAACCTATATAATATACATAAGTGAAATAGAATAAAAAATATGTCTGCGACTGCTGACAGTTTCCCGCCGACTCGATAATTTAACACTGGCGCCATCTCGCGGCATTCTCCCATCTGAACTTCTTTACCACACAGCACACCATCAATAATTTCTCCTAATTATACAAAATAACCTATTAATGGGTATTAATTGGGACCAATTGTTTGTCTATCAGCATTTAAATAATTTTTTGATTATATTCCAATCATTTTTGGCCCATTTTTCGCCTTAAAATGACATCCATGCACATCCATGCTACATCCATGCTACAACACCCTGGCGAGTAAGTTGCCCCGTATCAGCCCCCCAGTTACGGGGCAGCTAGGGGGCAGTTTTGGGGCAGTTGTTTTTGGGGTTAAAACAATGGGGGGAGGTCCCAAAACAATGTAAAAATTAATTAATTAATTATATATAGGTAATCCGATGGTTAATTGTATTGTTATTCATTAGTTTAATAAAATAATTATTAGTATACTGGGGTGTAATACAGGCCTATAGGGAAGATACCGCGAGATGGCGATAGTATCGACTTCTTGAGTAGTTTGGTCTGGTACACGGGCGCGGCGGGGAAAATAGAATTTCAAAAAGTGGGGTGGTGATCAAATATCGCGCAAGGTATTGATGTATGGGGTGGAGACCCCACGTATGGTTGAGGGGTGAGAATATTATTATATTTTATCATCATATATGTTCCAGTATCTAATGATATATTGATGATATACTGAGATCTACATTATATATACATATATCTCTACTTAAAAAATGAGGAGGGCGAGGGGGGTGAGGTGAAAATTCAGGCGGCGTTCAAGGTCAGGGGGGGGTGAGCCTGTAAGGGGTGGGGGTGATAATATTTATATATCCTTCAAATATATATTTTTTAGTACATATTCCACATATTTCACATATATCCGTTTCTATAATAAAAAAAAAGGGGGGGCTGGTATTCAAAGGCCGCCAAGATTCAGGCGGCGTTCAGGGCCGGGTCGGACCCTGTATGGGGTGGGGGTGATAATATTTATATATCCTTTTAATATATATTTTTTAGTACATATTCCTATACCATCTATATATTTCATATATATCCCTTTCTATGATTTAAAAATTAGGGTCGGGAGGGGGGGGGGGCATTCAAAGACCGCCATGATTCAGGCGGCTTTCAGGGCCGGGACGGGCCCTGTATGGGGTGGGGGTGACAATATTGATATATACGTTTAATATATTTCTTTTAGTATATATTCTTATATCACCAACATTATATATGCATATATCTTTCTACATCAAAAATGAGGGGAGGTGAAAATACAGGCGCGGTCAGGGGGGCGATCCTGTATGAGGTGGGGGTGACAATATTTATATATCCTTTTAATATATATTTCTTAGTACATATTCCTATACTATGTATATTTTTCACATGTATCCTTTGCAATCAATGGAAAAAATTAGGGGGGGTGGGGGCAGGAATTCAAAGAACGCCAAGATCCAGGCGACATTCAGGGTCAGAAGGGCGGTAATATTTATTTATGTTTTTGAAATGTAGGTCGTTCACGCTCATCGCTCACCGCGGAACAACATATATGTGGATATTTTTATGCGACATATGTGTAATATATACGGAAAATATATTTGATCACCTAAAATTGACAAATATGTCGCATTTATACTCTTTTCCGTGCGGGCATGGCCGGCGGGGGGGTGGGTGGCCATGGATAAGGTGAGGTCGAGAATATTCATACATATTTTTGAAATATATTTCCTATCACGTACGACACAGGCCATGGCCGTTCCATGGCCGTGGCCATGAGGACTTGAAATTTTAGCCAGTCTCGATGACCCCTAATAGTTGAGGTTCATAAGGGTNTGAAAGTCAAATTTCATGAGTCAAATTTCACGCGAAAGTGAATTTTCATGAGGCCCACGTGGGCTATGAGGGCCACGAAGTAGAACTCACATGTTATGAGTTCCATGACGGCAACCAGGGCCACGGAGAGAAAGTCAAATTTTATGAGGCTTACGAAGGCAACGAGGGCCACAAGGGGAAAGTCAAGTTTCACGCGATAGTCCAATTCTGAGGCTCACAAGGCCCACGAGGGCCACGACGTGAATGTAAAATTCCACGAGGGTCACAAGGGCAACAAGGGCCACGAGGAGAATGTTTAATTCCTCGAGGTCCAGGAGGGCCACGAGATGAATCTCAAATTCCACGAGGGCCAGGAGGGCCACGAGGTGAATGTCAAATTCCACGAGGGCCATGGGTCGGAAGTCAGATTTCACGAGGGTCACAGGGACAACGAGGGCCACAAGGGGAAAGTCAAGTTTCACGCGATAGTCCAATTCTGAGGCTCACAAGGCCCACGAGGGCCACGACGTGAATGTAAAATTCCACGAGGGTCACAAGGGCAACAAGGGCCACGAGGAGAATGTTTAATTCCTCGAGGTCCAGGAGGGCCACGAGATGAATCTCAAATTCCACGAGGGCCAGGAGGGCCACGAGGTGAATGTCAAATTCCACGAGGGCCATGGGTCGGAAGTCAGATTTCACGAGGGTCACAGGGACAACGAGGGCCACAAGGGGAAAGTTTAGTTTAACGCGATAGTCAAATTCTGAGGCTCACAAGGCCCACGGGGGCCACGAGGTGAATGTC
>NW_021680828.1:222460-222817 GCF_001412515.2 Diachasma alloeum | reverse complement strand
AACAAGGGCCACGAGGAGAATGTTAAATTCTTCGAGGTCCTCGAGGGCCACGAGGGCCACGAGGTGAATGTCAAATTCCACGAGGGCCACTCGGCGAAAGTCAGATTTCACGAGGGTCACGAGGGCAACGAGGGCCACTAAGGGAAAGTCAAGTTTCACGTAATAGTCAAATTTAATATTAATGTATTTCGTTAATCACGCGATAGTCAAATTTTATGAGGCTCACGAGGACAATAAGGGCCACGCAACGAAAGTCAAACTTCACGAGGTTCACGAGGGCAGTGAGGGCCATGACAAAAAAGTCAAATTGTATGAGGATCACAAAGGCAACGAGGTCCACGAGGCGAAAGTCAGATT
>NW_021680828.1:221838-222435 GCF_001412515.2 Diachasma alloeum | reverse complement strand
ACGAGGGCCACGAGGGGAAAGTCAGATTTCACGAGGGTCACAAGGATAACGAGGGCCACGTGGGCTATGACGGCTACGAAACGGAACTGACTTTCCCCTCGTGGCCCTTGTGATTCTCATCAAATCTGACTTTCGCCTCGTGGCCCTCGTTGTCCTTGTGACCCTCGTGTAATCTGACTTTCGCCTCGTGGCCCTCATTGTCCTTGTGACTCTCGTGAAATCTGACTTTCGCCTCGTGGACCTCGTTGCCTCTGTGATCCTCATACAATTTGACTTTTTTGTCATGGTCCTCACTGCCCTCGTGAACCTCGTGAAGTTTGACTTTCGTTGCGTGGCCCTTATTGTCCTCGTGAGCCTCATAAAATTTGACTATCGCGTGATTAACGAAATACATTAATATTAAATTTGACTATTACGTGAAACTTGACTTTCCCGTTGTGGCCCTCGTTGCCCTCGTGACCCTCGTGAAATCTGACTTTGGCCCCGTGGCCCTCGTGGAATTTGATATTCACCTCGTGGCCCTCATGGAACTTGACATTTCCCTCGTGGCCCTCGTGGACCTCGAAGAATTTAACATTCTCCTCGTGGCCCTTGTTG
>NW_021680828.1:217134-221813 GCF_001412515.2 Diachasma alloeum | reverse complement strand
ATAGCCCACGTGGCCCTCGTTATCCTTGTGACCCTCGTGAAATCTGACTTTCCCCTCGTGGCCCTCGTTATCCTTGTGACCCTCGTGAAATCTGACTTTCGCCTCGTGGCCCTCGTGGGCCTTGTGAGCTTCGTGAAATCTGACTTTCGTCTCGTGGACCTCGTTGCCTTTGTGATCCTCATAAAATTTGACTTTTTTGTCATGGCCCTCACTGCCCTCGTGACCCTCGTGAAATTTGATTTTCGCCTCGTGGCCCTCATGGAATTTGACATTCCCCTCGTGATTCTTGTGGACGTCGAGGAATTTTTACATTCCCCTCGTGGCCCTCGTTGCCCTTGTGAAATTTGACTTTCGCCTCGTGGCCCTCGTGCAATTTGACATTCCCCTCGTGATTCTTGTGGGCGTCGAGGAATTTTTACATTCCCCTCGTGGCCCTCGTTGCCCTTGTGACCCTCATGAAATCTGACTTTCGTCTCGTGGCCCTCATGAAATCGGACTTTTGCCTCGTGGCCCTCATGGAATTGGACGTTCACCTCGTGGAATTTGACATTTCCCTCTTGGCCATCGTGGCCATCGAGGAATTTAACATTCCCCTCGTGGATTTCGTTGCCCTTGTTACCTTCATGAAATCTGACTTTCGCCTCGTGACCCTCATTGCCTTCGTGAGAGTCATAAAATTTGACTTTCCCTCCGTGGCCCTGGTTGCCCTTGTGGAACTCATAAAATGTGAGTTCTGCTTCGTGGCCCTTATAGCCCACGTGGGCCTCATGAAAATTGACTTTCGCGTGAAACTTGACTCATGAAGTCTAACTTTCATTTCGTGGCCCTCATTGCCCTCAAATTGAAATTAAATTCAAATACAATTTTGTGGTTGAGTCTCCGCCAAATTGCCGACAAATTTGCGGCCGATTGTTTTCTGGGATTGTCTTTAAGAAATTGTTTCAATTTTACGATGAAACCAGAATTAATACAAAAATATTGGACGATAATTCGCAATGGTCATTTACATATCATTTATCAGTTTTTCATGCAAAACTGAATAGATGCCTAAAAAATACACCATACTGTGCTTATTTTCCTTTATTTATTTTTTTTTCTCCATGATGAAGAATCAATGAAAAGCTTAAAAATAGATGAATGCTTTTAGGAATTTTAGGGGAATCTTGCATCTGCAGAACCGTTAGATTCGTTCATGTATTTTTTTGGAGAATTGAAACTGTAGTTTGATTGGAATAATTAATAAATGTAAAGCACATACTTTTGAGAATTGTCACAAATAATAACAAATAATTAATGGCTGTTTGGAATAAATAATATATAACTGTCCGGCACCCGCAATATTGTCATAAAATTATCCACACGGATAATTTTGTGTCATAAAATTCAGTTTTCGGCACAGAGAAATGCCATATTTCATCGTTTATGGTACGTAATTAACTAACATGGATACATTTTTAGAGTAAGAAAAAGTCTAGAATGGGAACTCTCACTCAATTTTTACACGAAGGGTTCTTCTTCAGTGATGACGTCATTCGACTTTCGTTCCAAGGTTTCGTTCCGGGTGGTAACGTTACCGGACTTTCGGTACAGGGTTTCGTTTCAGGCAGTAACGTTACCGGACTTTCGGTACAGAGTTTCGTTCCAGGCGGTAACGTTACTGGACTTTCGGTACAGGGTTTCGTTCCTGGCGGTAACGTTACTCGAGTTTTGTTCCAGGTTTAGTTTCGTTCCCCACTGCGTTCCTTGGAACGAAACGGAAAAACCGCAGTTTCGTTTCGTTCCAGAGTTTCGTTCCAAGTCCCTGAGTTCTTACACGCAGAACCCGCATTTTGAGCCGTCGTTCGAGATGAACCACCTCCGCGATCTATTTCATTTTCAATGGGTTATCTTTCGAAATTTGCCAAAAAAAATGAAGTGAGCGAGAGAAAATAAGAGATTTTGACTTCTCATAAATTGAAATCAACTGGATCAAACTCGAGTTATTGAACTGAAATAAAAGAACCAAAAAAAATCCTATCTAAAATTTTGATTTTAAAATATATCTGAAAATATACATATGTATAAAATGTACATAGGGGTATGTAATAGAAAATAGAGTTTGATAAGAGGTATAAATGTTATAAATGTATATACATATAAAATCCCAACGGTCTTGAACGTTGCCTGAATTGTAGCGTCCCCTGAATTTCTACTCTCTTCTGTTTTTCTCAATATGGAATAAAAAGTATATATTGAAAATATGTATAAATATTCTCACCCTCACCTTAAGCTTCAACGACCTAGCATTCCCGATTTTCCGGAGATGTTGCGAGGATGTGGAAAAAAGGCAAAAAAGCCTTAAAATATGATTGTGAAATTATGGGGCAGGAGGGAATGGCAGGATATGCATATTTGTATGTCTAATGCTACATGTCCAAAAGCCTTCTTGAGTCAGGAGTATGTTCATTTCTAATGAACCATTAATTATAAATAAGCAATTAATTTGAAATAATTCAATGAATGATAATAGTGGGAGGTCAGAGTAAATTCGACAGCATTTCTTTTTGAAAGTTTCTCCCCATTTTTTTCCAAGAATTTCTTCAGGATGCCTTCAGAAATTTTTTTTGGAAATTTCTCCAGAATTTATTCTCCCGAATTGCTGCAGAACTTCTCCAGAATGTCTTCTCGAGAATTTCTCCAAAATTGCTTCGTGCGGGTTTCTCCCAAATTTTTCGTGAAAAAATTTTCCTGAATTTTTTTTTCAGAATTTCCTCCAGAATTCCTTCCTGACAATTCTTAATCGAGATTTTTTCTTGGACAATTCCCCCAGAATTTCTTTGCGAGAATTTTTATACAATTTCTCCTCCAGATTTTTTCGATAATTTCTTCTCGAAAATTTCTCCACGATTCCTCGCGAATTTTTCCAGTATTCCTGCCGAATATCTCAAGAATTCCTCCTAAAAAAAAGTTCGCCAGTTTCTTTTCGCGAAATTATACGGAACTTCTTCTCAAGAATTTCTCCGAGATTCCTGGAGAATATCTCCAAGATTCCTCCGGAATTTTCTCTTCAGGATTCCCACAGAATACCTCGAGAATTTTTCCTCGAGAATTTTTTTTTGGGAATTTTTCCAGAGTTTCTCTCCTAGAATCTCTTTAAATTTTTATCCCCAATGAGTTTACCACAATTCCTAGATTCTCTTGATTTCAGACTTTGTGGAGAAATTCTCTGGAATTTTTTATCGTGAATTTCTCCAAAATGTCTTATCAAAAAATCCTCCTGAATCTCTTTTTAAGATTTTCTTCATAATTCTCTCTAGAAAATTCTCTCTCCAGAATTTCTCTTGTAAAATTTTGCCAGAATTGCTTCTTAAGAAGTACCGGAATTTTTTCTGAAAAATACCCCCTGTATTGCTTTTCAAGAAATTCTTCATAATTTCTTCTCGCGAGTTTCATCAAAATTCATTCTGGCAAATTCGCAAAAATTCCTCCGAAATTTCTTTTCGATAATTTTTCCTGTTTTCTTCCGGAATTTCTTTTTGATAATTCATCACGGAATTGCTCCGGAATTTCATTCTGAGAATACCTTTTTTTAAAATAATTTTTCCAAAATTTCTTCTCATGAATTTATCCACGATTTCTTCTCGCGAGATTCATCAAAATTTCCGGAGTAATTTTTTAGAAATAAATTTGCAGAAACTCACAAGAAGAAATTCTGAAGAAATTGTCGGAACGAAATTCCGGAAGAATTCTTCAAAAGGAATTTTCAAGAAACTCACAAGAAGAAATTCTGGAGAAATTTTGGAGAAATTCTGAAGAAATTTTTCAGAAGAAATTTTGGATAAATTCTGAAAAAGAAATTCTGGCGAATTTATTGAGGAAAAATTCTCGAGATATTCTGGCGGAATACTGGGGAAAATTCCCGAGGAATCGTGGAGAAATTTTTGAGAAGAAATTATAAGAAAGTTTTCAGGGAGTAATTGTAGGAAAGTTTTCAAGGAGTAATTGTAGGAAAGTTTTCAAGAAATAATTGTCTGAAAATTCTCGAGAAGAAATTGTAGAAGAATTCTAGTGAAGAAATCCTAAAGGAATTCTTGAGAAAAAATTCTACAGGAATCCTTGAGGAGAAATTCTGGGGAAACTCTTGANTGAGAAATTCTGGGGAAACTCTTTAGAAGAAAACCTAGAGGAATTCTCAAAGAGAAACTCTGAAAGAATTTTCGAAGGGAAATTCTCGATTAAAAATTCTGGAGAGGGTATTCTGAAGAGAATCAAAAAAAAAATTCCGCAAAAAGTTTTGCGGAAAAATTCTGGAGAAGCTCGTAAGAAGAAATTCTGGAGAAACTCGCATGCAGACATTCTCGAGAAGTTCTGCAGGAATCCGGGAAAATAAATTCCGGTAAAATTCTCAAAAAAAAAACTTTGGAAAAAATCTGTAATGATTTTTCTTTGGCCTCAACAAATACTCAATAAACCCTAACCCAGAAGTCTCGATTATCCAAACACGGCCAACTCATTACCTTCGTTCTCGTAATCCGACAAGTCTGAAACGCCAAAAACCCTAACGCTAAAACTGGACTCCGGGAACAATCAGCTGCTCATTCAATCCTTACTTCGTGTATTTAGGGCGCTAGCCGATTTTTAGCAACGCGAAATCGACAAACCGCAAACGGAACCGTATTTTCTTAAAACTAAATACTGAT
>NW_021680828.1:215210-215388 GCF_001412515.2 Diachasma alloeum | reverse complement strand
TACTTAATTCTTATGCCATTTGTAACCCATTAAAATCGGGAATCTCATTCACCGAAAAGGTAGCAAAAATGAGTTAGGGAGCTTGAATCAGCCACGTGGCTGATTTACCGGAAAGAAGCGTTTCTAATCCGGAAATGGAGGTTTTCTCCATGAAAATGGGTAGCTTACGGTCTCCAAT